>NC_084515.1:24382031-24542031 GCF_024500385.1 Phyllopteryx taeniolatus
AACGCTTCAGCATACCAAGAGATTTTGGACAGTCAAACAGCTTTCCCTTTTCGTGTTCAAACACGTCTGTGCACCAGTGCACAAAGCAAGTTCCATAAAGACATGGATGACAGAGTCTGGTGTGGATGAACTTCACTGGCCTCCACGGAATCCTGCCCTAGACCTGATAGAACACCTTTGGGTTGATTTCGAGTGGATAGTGAGCAAGGCCTTCTCGTTCCAACATCAGTGTGTGACTTTACAAATATGTTCCTGGAAGAATGGGCAAAAATTCACACAAACTCACTCCCAAACCTTGTTGAAAGCCTTCACACAAGAGTTGAAGCTGTTACAGCTGCAAAGGGTAGACAAACATCATATTAAACCATATGGATTTAGTATGTGATCTCACTTAGTCATGTCAGTCAAGGCAGGCGAGCGAATACCTTTAGGAATATTGTTTATTTGTGATGTGCTCATCGAGGAACATTATATGATGGCAAAATGAACTTTTCACTGTTAAAGATGAGTAAATATGACAAAATTATGTGTCATATTCTTTAGGAGGAGTGTTGTCAACAAACATTTGTGTGATCACGATTCCTGTGCACTCAAAATGTCAAGACTTTGGTTTAAAAAAAAAAGTGTACAAAATAAATAAAGGGTGTATGCTTCAGTAGCATAAGACAATTCTTTGAGAACATCATAAAGTAAAAAAAAAAGATGTTTTAGCAGCTTTTTCCCCCCAACATGTTAATTATTTAATTGCATGTTCATCCTCTCATTTAGTTGGTCATGATGATGATGTAAAAAAAAACATACAAAGTAGTTGACACTGCAGGTGTCCCACAGGGCTCTCATTTAGAGCCACTGCTCGTCTTCCCGTACAAACAGTACTTGATTACACAGAATATGATGTCCTTGTCCTTCAGCATGTCTTTAAACATGTCATCAAACATGACCTTAAACATGTCGTTAAATCTGTAATCAAGCAGTCATTAAACATGTCCTTGAGCATGTCATCAAACATGTCATTAAACATCTTTAATACATGTCCTCAAACATTCCTTTAAACATGACCTTAAACATGTCATTAAACATGTAATCAAGCATGTCATTAAACATGTCAATAAACATGCTATCGAACTTCATGAAACGTCATTAAACATGGTTAAACATGTCATGAAAATACCTCATTAAACGTCCTCAAGCATGTTATTAAACGTCTTTAAACATGCCATCAAACGTCATTAAACAAGTTCTTTAACATGTCAAACGTCATGTCCTCAAACATGTCATTAAACGTTATCAAACATCATGAAACGTCATTAAACACATCATGAAATGTCCTCAAACATGTCGTTAAACATGTCATCAAAACGTCCGTAAACTAATCCTTAAACATGTCATCCATCCATCAATCCATCTATCCATCCATTTTCCGTACCGCTCATCCTGACTAGGGTCACGGGCGTGCTGGAGCCCATCCCAGCTATCTTCGGGCGAGAGACGGGGTACACCCGGAACTGGTCACCAGCCAATTAGCATCAAACATTTCATTAAAATTGTCCTGAAGCATGTCATCCAACATGTCATGTCATCAACCATGTCATGTCCTCAAACAACTCATGCCATTGAACATCCCCTTAAAGATATCAAACATGTCATTATACTTGATGTCATGAAACCAAAATCCTAGTTGCGCAATCAAGAGTGTATGTCGAAAAGAAAGTCTTAAGTGTTCAAATCTTATTTCTACATTGAAGTATAAAGAGTAAATGTGATTGCATAACAATACAGCCGAGTCATGCTGCTAGCTGTCGTTGTACCGTATATATTTATCTGTACATAATTCATAACTATAGAAACACTCACTGGACACTCCATTAGGTACAACATCTAACGCGATCCCATTTCAGAGAGGCGTTCATCGACTGGTTACCATTACAGCTGTTCCTAATATTATGACTCTCTCATGTCTTACCCAGGGTGGTCCTAATAAAGTGGCCAGTGAGTGTGTGCGTGTGTGTGTGTGTGTGTGTTGAATAAGCTAAAGCCGGATGTGTGACGTGTGGTGTCATGTGACTCACGTGAAGGCAGCCGTCAATCATGACAATTACGAATATTGATATTAGTATTATTGTTAAGTGTTTGCAACGTCTAAAGTAGTTGTGTGGTTTGGTTCGTCTACTGTCATTGTAAATCAATAATCATAAATAAATGTCATAACTAATCATCAAAGTGTAAAGCTGCATTATGAAACATCAATATGTGAGGAAACATGAATTGTTACATTCATGAAACGTATTATTTTTTTCAATTCATTTATAATTAATTCGAAGATGATGATGATGATGAAGGCTACTGACTGAGGACCCGCCTCCTGTCAAAGTCGTTGGCACCCAAAGCTTGTCGCGAGTTGCCTTGATAACCAGAGCATCAACTGTTGGAGCCAATGAGCACGTCTGGAGCACGTCACATGACAACAAGACAGACAAGGAAGGCTTAAAAGTGTTTTAGAAAATACTTTTATGCGTTAGAAAATCTCCACAAAATATCGACTTTATTTCACTGAAGTTTCGTTTGTCATTTGTGTGAAGAAGATGGCTTGTTGTCACAGTGACGCCCAAAAAAATAAAAAAATAAAATAAAATAAAATAAACCGTTATGAGAGTGTATTTTGGCACGTTGGACATCACATTGATTGATTGACACTTGGAGGATGTCAATCACTCAGCAAAGTCATGTGACAATAAAGCACCACCCACTTGTCCGCATGATGGACAGACAACAAAACGCACGCACACACGCACGCAAGCACACAAGTGCAACTTTTGCTTGAGTATGGCCACTAGATGGCGTTTTAGCATGCATTCATGCAAACTAAAAGTGTACATACGTATTGTGTGCATCCGGAAAGTATTCGCCGCGCTTCACTTTTTTCACATTTCAAATTTACAACCTTATTCCAATGTAAAATAAATTCATTTTGACTCCAAATTCTTTACAACAGCCCCAGAATGACAAGTTTTTGTTTTTTCCTGTTGGCATTTTTGCTAACTTATTAACGCAATAGACCCACTTGGTTAATGCTAACACTAATGAGCAACTATGTTGTGGTGCTTTAACTCTTTAAGCGACAGATTGAACACAAATGGTTCAGCAAAAATAGTCGGCAGACTATAACAGTACTCACAGTCATATATTCTTTATCCTCTGTGTAGAATGACTAATATTAGTGCTGTATTGATAACTCACAGAGGAGTTCAGACGTTATTATGAATCCCACTTGAATTCCAGGCAGGACACGCGCCGCTGCAATATGATTGGCTACTGCAAAGAGGCAAGGACTGCCTAGAGCTCAAGTATGTAATTACAATGTATGTAATCCATTTTGGAATACAGCTGTAACAAAAAAAAAGGTGAAAAAAAGTGAAGCACTATAAATACTTTTCCGATGTACCATACATGTCATGTGCATACTTTACGTGTAGTGTACATATGTGTAACGTGTGATGCGTGTATGAAAGTGTTGCGAAATATGAATTAAATGTTTCTCTAGATGGCATAGCAGGTGTGAGCGTCATCCAGCACTTCCTGCACTGCTGCAGGCCGGCGTCTACGCTAGTGAGCATGCGTCGCATGCAGCGGCGTAAAGCTTCCTTCTCCGCAGTCCCATCCGCGGCGTCCCATCACTGATTACTGGGGTTGCAAAATCCTGGGAGTTTTTTTTAAACTGGAAACTTTCATGGGAATTAATGGGAATAAACCAGGAATTCACCAAATTGAAGGTTAGAATCTTAACAGGGAATTGAAGTTGATATTTTAGCTATTCCCATAAATTTCCTTAACTCCCAGCTTAACTTCCCATGGAAATTTACCTGAAACTTTCCGGAAATTTTGCATCCCTACCGATGACATCACTGACGTTCTGGCAGCATGCCGGCGGACATCATCATACGGGTTCAAGTGTGGAGGCGTGGCTAAGATTAAAGGTTCAGAGTTGACAAGTGATGCAGAGTGGGCAACACCTCCCCACTCAGGGCGGCGTACTCCACACAGCGTCACCCAGCCCCTCCCCCGTGGACGAGAAGGGCAGAGGCCCACCGCTGGGCGTGAAGGGGTCAGTGTCCGTGTCCGTCTCTCCCTCCGCCAAGTAGATGGGTCTGGGTTGGGCCCGGCTGCCCTCTCCTTCGGCTGGCGTCCGGGCCCTGGCCGCTGAGCCGCCCTTCCCCACCGCCCCCTCCTCGCCGTCGCGCTCGCCGGAGAAGCTGAAGCCGCTGGGCGAGCGCTCCAGCTCCTCGTGATTGACCGACAGCAGCGACAATGGCGAGTCGCCCCCACGCCTTTCCGTGCACCCTCCCGTGGTCCTGCCGCGCCCCCCAGACAAGTTCTGCAGGGAGCTGATGGGCAGCACGGTGGGGCGCGCCGTGTACGTGGGCACGGACGGCGGCGGGCGCGGTTGCCCGTGAGAGGGGCCGCCCCCTCCGCCAGCCGGTCCCACCTCGATGGCGGGCGACCGGTACGTTTGCTGGAAACTTTCACCATAGTTCAAGAAGACCCGGCGGATATCGCTACCTACTGGGGGGTGGCAGGGCTCCAGGGTCATATGGGCAGCGCCCGCTGAGTCCACCTGCAGGTGCTCGCTGTGCTGAATGTGCATGTCCACCAGGAAGTCCAACTTCTTCTCCATGTCCTCCACCTGAAGGAGGCAGACAGCAGGGGTTCTCAAATTTTGGGGGTCCAGGAACCCCTTATAGAGGAAACATTTTTGTAAGGACCTCCTTCTAATCCTAACCCAAATGGACCTTTTCATAGTGTAAACAGTACGTACCAGGGTACCCCCTCACCTGTCTTTCCACACGCACAAATCTTCCCATCATGCTTTGGTCCTCAGCTTCTGCCATGGAGTGGGGTTTGGACAAGAAGGATTCATGCCTGTAACAGACAGACAGACAGAGAGACACACATGCACACGCACACACAGAGAGAGTCATTGATGACCTTAAACCTTGTTCTCGTGTTCAGATGTCAAAGTTGAGGCTGGGGCCCACCTGGGAGACGGGTTGTTGGGGTAATTAAAGGGCGGCTTTACAGTTTTCTTCTGTTTGGGGGTGAGGGTGGCTCCAGGTGCCAGAATCATGTCGATCCTGAAAGGAAGGAGAAGACGTTGATGATGATGATGGTGATGATGACGATGATGTTGACGAAGGAGCTTCTAGACTATAGGTGTAAAACTCGAGGCAAGTGGGCCTATAGATAGGCCATGCTAACAGCTATCTAGCCTCAAGGCTAATGTCACGGTAAGTCTGGACAAGCCAGTTCAATATTGGGGGTAAATTGTTGTGGTAAAATGAGCATATTTTTGTCTAAAACAAATAAAACAATATGCTAATTCATTAAAACACATATTGCAAGAAATAAAATACCTATACAGCTCAGTACAAGAGCTCAGTTGTGCCGAGCACTGAGATTTCTAAGTGTCTTTGAACACATCACTTTTCCGTAGGTGCGGGGGGGTTAAAGGGGGTTAAGTGCCAAGGTACCTCAAAGTGAACGGCAGAGGAGGATGCTAGCAGTCGAAGGCTAACTTCTCGACCTACTGAAGGAAGGGAGAAGGTTTGTGTCTGTCGGCAGGCATTATTGCATAAATGAATCTTTGGTCAAGTACATAAATAAAGATGAAAATAATATCAGGGTGACAGCTGTAATGCTCCGGAGTATATTCAAAATCGGCATCAACTTCAATGGTGAGTACCTTTATGAGTGAGTGAGTATCTTTAATGAATAATAAGTGTGGCACTGGGGAGATTCATACAGTTATAATACATTGTATTGCGACTTCAATCAATACAATAATACATTCATATATACTTTAAAATATGTATTAAAAAAACATGTGGCCGCCACTTCACAGATTTCATCTATTGCAGGGGTGGTCTGGAACTAGGGATCACCGTAGCCAAAATGTCACCCAAACTGTGACCCAAAAATCCCCCACTTACAACTTTTTCCACTTACGAGCCGTCACTTGGTCAATTTTTCACTTTATGCTCCGGGCCAAAATTTGAACTATGAACAAGCTTCAAATACGCAGGTACGAAAAAGGTGGAGCAATTAAGGTACTGTAATGCCCTCGCATGTGGCCACAGAGAGCCACAGTCGCAGATGCACTTTCAGCCATTCATTGAATAGTGTACCCTCGCTACAGTTCACTTATTGCGGATTCAGTGCATTGCGTTTTTTATGTGTAAGAGTATCGTAGAGGTTTACAGGAGTCTGGGGAGGTTCATACAGCTTTGAAATATGTATAAATAATCCCAAAAATATGTGGTCGATACTTTGCGGATTTCCCCTATTGCGGGGATGGTGCGGAACAGTATACAAAATGAGGACACTCGCAAGGAGCTGCTGTGGGCCACAACTCACACCCAGATGCTCACACGCTGACTAACCCACCACCTTGACTCCAGATCCTGCAGTCACTCACTAGGCCACGCCCCTTATAGGCACGCATCTCACAAACAAATACTACAGTGCCTACAGTAAGTAAACTGTCCAATCAGTTTATTTCTTTCCAGTGTGTTTTATTATGTTTTTATACAATACAGTGCTTTTTGAAAAAATGTAAACGTCGACAACTCTAAAGTCAACGTACCACTGCATGTGTAAAATTTTTATCTTTGGTCAGACCCCTAGAAATGATAGATTTAAATGGTTCACAGTTATAGGTTTGTTTTAGAAGGTTCCTTAGAGCTGCTGCTCACCTGGTCTGGAGGTACTTGATCCTGCAGAGCATGTCCAGATGTCCAGCGGAGTACTGCTCGATCACGTCCTTCACGTCGTAAGGCCTCAGCGTTTCCTTGAAGCGCTTCTTGTTCAGCAGGAACGTCATGATCCTGAGATACACACCAAGATCTTGAACATCTGACCTTTGTTACGGGAGAACATCGAAATGGGAGCAGCAGATGTGCAGACCTGACGGCCCTGATGGCCAGCTTCAGCGTGGGGATCATCTCCTCCAGCAGGATATCGGGCGGGAAGCCGCGTTCCTCCGGGACCACTTCAGGAAGAGATGCTGCATCTAGAGGAACATTTAATTCGTATGTCAATACAATGCTGACAGGACCGCCTGTGGAGAGCTTCAAAAAGACCTGGAATTAGAAGGTAAAACAGCGAGTAATGCACTTCGCTGCCATGTTGTCATTTGGACAAGCCAGTTAAATACTGGGAGAACATAGTCTGGTCTGATGAGAGCAAAATGGAACTCTTTGGATGCCATAATGCACTGCAGATCACCATAAAAACACCATACCGACAGTGAAGTTCCGAGGTGGGAAGATGATGGTGTGGGGCTGTTTTTTTTTTTTTGGGGGGGGGGGGGGGGGCAAATGGTACTGGTAAAGTTCACATTATTGAAGGAGGGACGAATGGGCTAATCTGAAAATACAGCTGCTAGAATGGCCCAGCCGATCACGTGACTTGAATCCAACTGAAAAGCTATGGAAAGAACTGAAACTCAATGTCCATAAAAGAAGCCCACGGAACCTTTAAGATTTGAAGACGGCTCGTGTGGAGGAATGCGCCAAAATCACACCAGAGCAACGCATGCAACTAGTTTCTCCATACAGGAGGCATCTTGAACCTGCCATTGCAAACAAGGGGTTTTGTACAAACTATTAAATAAATACCAGTTGGCGTGTTAAATACGTTCTCCCTGTGTCCTTTCACATTATCACACACAACTTAATTTTTGAGCTTATTTGTTCTACTTTCTTTGTATTTATGGATCACTTGGGTTGTTCCCAACATCTGGAGAAATGTTCATGTCACTAGCACCTTTGGAAATACATGTAGCGAGAAAAATGGTGACGTGTTAAATACTTCTTTCAGCTGCTCTGTGTGTGTGTGTATATATCAGCCGATTAGTCTTGATGTTCTTGGTAGGGATGTTTAGCAGTGCTGTGTTGAGGTCATCCAGTAGGGATTCAGACAGTTTTCCCAGTTTAATAGAATTGTTTTCTTAGCGGTAGCTAACGCTACGAGTCGTGATTAAGAATATTTATTAGGAACGTCGATTATGCTGAAGTCGCTAAGTATGCACAATCTCAACGGCTTGCTGCATACAACGCTACTGACTATTCTCACTGCTTTTGTTGACATACCTTCAGAGCTCTGCCTCAGCGTGGCCGCCCTCATGCGGAAGGCGGTACGGAAGCGTTCACGGTTGCTGAATCCGGCTGGTTTGGGCTCCTTGGAGGGACTGTCCTCAAGCGCCTCGGCATTGGCCGCCATCTTCCTGCTCGCCACCACCGCCACGGCAGCCATCGTCGGACGCGCGTTAGGAAGGCGGACACGCTCCAGCAGTGTCATCTTCTGGCTGGTGGACGACATTGTCATGGTTACAAACAAGACCACTGGGGACTAATATGGGATGGAAAAACTTTAGTTGACTTCCAGAACATCAGAGAAGACAAAGGGTATAACTTATCTTTTTATTTGCAACCTCTTCGCTCCTCTGTTTAGGTGTTAGCTCCCCCTACACATAGTGACTTGTAAATACATGTATTACTGTGTAACATGCATTGAATAACGTAAAAAAGACTTAAATTGAATACGATAGATTTACACTATAATTGTGGAATTATTAAGAACAACTATTTCTGTATAAAAAATTGTGATAGTCGTTCCTTGCTACATCATGTTTTTTTTCATATTTATATCGAGGATTATTCGCTATATCGTGGGATTTTGTGGTGATTTTTTTTTCTCCTACACGAACTAATGTGACTGCAAACACATGCAGCAATAAGCGCCAGCTAGGAGGACCGAGTGCGTCAAAGATGGAGAATGTAAAAAGTTTGGGATCATTTCACACTTAACAAATAAAAGAAGTTAAAGTTGAATGTGCCTTTCGTACAACTGGCTTGAGTTCCACAACTGCATGTCTACAGTAACATAAACATGGTTAGCTAATTTATTATAGCCTACCACTGCTAGTTTGAACAAACTGTAATCCATAACAGGTGGTTTGGATAGAGGGAAGATGGAAACAGCCGCTGGTGCCCTTTCAATTGCTTTATTGAACAAACAGTAACAAAATACAGTAAACACAACACATTCTTAGACAAGCTGCAGATGGCCTCAACTGATGCAGACTGGCGAATGGTTTAGCCGGTTAACAGCCAGCTAACTCGATATTGCCATTCGCTGACTCCCACGTCAACGGGTCAGGGTCAGACCTGGCTTCTAAAGGCACACACGCATTCAACGTCACAAATACTACAGTGTAGAACTGGATAATGGCAACCCCCAATATTCCCTGCAGCTCACATGCACATATTTTGGTATTATATGCATTAAGTTTTAAAACACACACACTCACACACACGCACACACACACATAAAATAAGTAAATATTTAGTCGCTACTTTGCAGATTTTGTCTATTGCAGGGGTGGTCTGGAACATAATCCTCACCACAAATGAGGGATTACGTTAAGTGACTAAGGTGTGCACACCAGAAGGCGCGGTACAATCTCCATTGAATTGAAGTAAAAAGTGTGAAAAAAAAATCGAAACTACGATTCAGCAATTCCTCTGAATCGCTTTTTGCATGTGATTTGCGTGATATGGACGAAGGCTGCAGTCAACCAAAACACAACAAAATGGCGTCCAAAGCAAGCACCAGCGGCGTGACGCCAGCGCCTTCAACTTTTTGGATTCAATTTGGACTCGAGAATCCAAAACACAGGAAATAGACAAAAGGAAGGTCTTTTGTAAGCTGTGGCAGGACGAATTTCCAAGAAGAAAGAAAGAAGGTACTATTTCAATTAACATTTTACTTTTTCAGTGCTGATATAGAACTGTCATGTCCAGATGCACAAATAAGTTATTACTGTCCAATTGTTTTATTTTCAGACGTTTTATTGCTTGGAAACGTGAGATGACATACCACATGTACATCGAATCAAAAGTGAAAAGGTGGGCAAAAGTATTGGGACACCGACCTACCTCGTTTCAGCTTTGTAGACCAGTTTGTTGTTTGTCTATATGTGCCCTGACATTAACTGGCGACCAGTCTTTTTTTTTTTTTTTTTGTCTCGATGTGGAAGACTGTTGTTGTTGACTGTTGACCAGTACATTAATTTGTCTACTGTTTACAGTATGTGCCATGACATTGAGTGACGACCATTCCATTGTTTGTCTATATGTGCCCTGCGATTAACTGGCAACCAATCCTCTCATGTCATTGTCTATATGGCCCTAACACTGGCTGGTGACCAGTCCATTTTTCATCTAAAAGAACGTTTGTCTTGCAAAGCGTCATGAGTCGTCCTACCTTGCCATGACTTCCAGGTGGTCCTTCCTGCATGGACACAACGGAGACAAAGCTAAACTTGTAAAAAAGGGACAGAGGCGAGTGACAACTTACAGCACACACACAAAAGAAAAATATAAATGATATGGGAATGATTTGTGAAGATGTGACATGTGACTCGCCTGAAACACGGGAGCGAGATGATGGTTTCGTAGAACCTCCACGTGGCGATGAGGTCTTCCCTGATTGGATTAGTGGAATAATAGCGCCACGCTGACTGCAACACACACATACACACACACAAGTGGGCGTGCAGTGTTAAACTGTCCAGTCGGATGTGTGCGGGTGAGCGGGTGGGCGGGGCCTCCTCTCACCTGGATGAGCCCGGCGGCGGGATGGCGTCTCTTCTCAAAGTGTTTTTGTCTGTGCTGCTCCTGGACCTTCAGAGCCAGACCAGAACCCAGGATACCCTGCATCATCAACGCGACATCGTCAACGTGAAGTCATCAACGTGACATCATCAATGTTCACCGTTACGTACTGCAGGCAGAGCGAAGAAGGAGACGCCGATCAGAGCAAAGGTTCCGGCTAACAGTCTCCCCGCCCACGTCTTTGGCGTCTTGTCACCGTAGCCGATGGTGGTCAGCGTGATCTACGGCACGTCCGACGCAATCTGTGAGACTTGCGTCCTGTCCTCCACATCGGCGGGTGGCGACGTTACATACCAGCCCCCACCACAGTGCGTCCGCGTAGGTGTCGAAGTCCTGAACTTTGGGCTGAGCGGTGGGGTCGTCCTGGTTGGACACGTCCACCGACACGTCGTCTTTCTCCACCAGGTAGACCAGGAAGGACGCCAGGATCAGTGACAGGAAGCCGATGTACCAGGCCGTGATCAGCTCCTATTGTGAGAACACACACATATATATATAGGAAAGCATTACAGTAGTGTTTGTGAGAGCACTTCAAAAGCATGTGAGCAAAAAAAATTAATTTAAAAATCTGTATGAGAATGTTTCGGTAGTGAGTGAGAAAGCATTACAGTACCAGTGTAACCAGTAGCATATCAGTAGTGTGTGAGTGTTTCAGTTGTGTGTGTGTGTGTGTTTTAGTAGTATTTGCAAAAGATAACATTTTAATAGTGAGTGAAAAAGCATTTCAGTAGTGTGTGTGTGAGCTTTTCAATAGTGTGTGGGCCAAAAATTATTAGTGTGTGAAAGTGTTTCAGCCGTTTGTGAGAGAACATTTCAGTAGTGTGTGTGAGAGCGTTTCAGTAGTATATGTGAGCGCTAAAAATTTCAGTGGTGTGTGAGAGCATTTCAGTAGTTTGGTGAGAGTGTTTCAATACAGTGTGAGGGAAAAACAATTCAGTAGTGTATGAGTGTTTCAGTAGTACGTGAGAGATGATGTGAGCGGAAAAAAGTTCAGTAGTGTGTGTGAAAGCATTTCAGTAGTGTGTGACAACCCCACACATGACACATCAAGCGACTGCTTGTGTTATCTGCTGCCATTTGCCTCCACTCCCATAGGGGGCGACATGTAAGTCCCCATTGGCTTCCCGTCCTACCTTACTGTGCGCGTAGATGGCCGAGCCGAGCAGCTTCCAGGTTCCTCCTCTGCGGTCCATGCGCAACATGCGCAGGATCTGCAGGAAGCGCAGGCTCCGCAGGGACGTGGCGAGCACGTTGCCTTGGTTGCGCACCACCACCACCGGCACCGACGCCATCAAAACGAAGATGTCTGACCGGGGAGAACATCCCATAATATCACAAACATTATTAGATAGTGAGTCAGGAGTCGGGGATGAACAAAACACAGTGACTGCATTCGCAATGATTCGCAAATTCCCTCCGGTACTCCCTGATCACTACAAGTCTTTTTTTTTTTTTTTTTAATATATAGTGGACTTTAAAGTGTACTATAGATCTGAAACGATGAAGCAAATACAGTAATCCCCCGCGATATCGCGGTTCACTTATTGCGCATCCAATGCATCGCAGATTTTTGGTTCAGTTAGTATTGATGGCTATTTGACTATAAGAAGAGCACATCTAGCTTTTAAAGGCACGTGCTTGTGTGGACGGCGCGCTCAAGTGGACAAATAACTGTGCCTCTCTCAAGTATCACATGTACTGTAGATATTGATGTGCATACAG
This sequence comes from Phyllopteryx taeniolatus, assembly GCF_024500385.1. NCBI lineage: Eukaryota > Metazoa > Chordata > Actinopteri > Syngnathiformes > Syngnathidae > Phyllopteryx > Phyllopteryx taeniolatus. Next base: position 24,394,484 of record NC_084515.1, read on the forward strand.
TATATAAAACTTTCAAATGTATTTCAACTTGTGGAAGAATATCCAAAACGTTTGGAGTCTTACGCTTCAGAGGCAATGGTACCAAATGCTAATGAAAAGTCAATTTTTGACTTCGAAGAAAGTAATGACAAATTAGCGATCTTAAAAGTATCTCAAGTAAAAAAAAAAGAAATTTAAAAAAACTGTCTCAAAAACAAAACTATTTTCAAAGTATCTAACAATAACTATAAATATATACCAAGTATTTAACAAAAAAAGATAAATCAAAATATTTTTTTTAAATATAAAATGTATCTGAAAACATAAAAATAAATATCTAAAAAGTATGCAAAGAATATCTAAAAGGTATCCAAAATAATTTAAAACACGGATATTTTTATACCATGGACTATATAGCAGAGCAGATGTCTGAAATGATTAATTGAATAGCCTAATCACGACAAAGGGATTTTTAGTGGACATTTGAAGGCCCTATCTAGGTCCACTGTATAAAATTCCCCATGTAGTGGTTAGGGAATAGGAAAAGAGAGTGTGGCGGCATCCTTACCCAGCATGCAAAGCGGCTTGCGGGCGAACTTGAGTCTCCCTCTCCATCCTTTGTAACGGCAGCAGCATCCGGCAGCCCAAATGCGTAACGCGAACTCGGCCCCGAAGATGAAAATGGCGAACGTTTCCTGGGATACGGCAAACAAAGATCGTCTCATGCAAGTGACAGTGTGTGTATGTGTGTGTGTGTGTGTGCGTGTGTGTGTGTGTGTGCGTGCAAGGGCTCACCAGAACCACCAGCCAATGAGCGGACGTCTTCTCGTGCTCTCTGAAGGTGGTCAACACGGCCAAAATCAAACAGCCCAGGACGATCAGAAAACTGCAAACACACACACACGCGCGCGCACACTACTAAACTCAGTCCAGTTGAACAAAGATGTGTATGATAAAGTTTTGAGCACTAGAGGGCGACACACTTCCACTTGGGAGCTTTCAGGGAGCTTTCTTGTGGCCCAGCAAAAACGTTTTTTTTTTTTTTTTTTTTTTTTTTTTGCTGCCTCAGCAGAACAAATGACAGGTTGACATTTTGGAGGGGGAAAAAGGAACACAAGCTATGTACAGCAGCTGAAATAAGTATTTAACACGTCACCATTTTTCTCACTAAATATGTTTCCAAAGGTACTACTGACATGAAATTTTCACCAGATGTTGGGAACAACCCAAGTAATCCACACACACAAAGAAAGTCGAACAAATAAGATCAGAAATTAAGTTGTGTGTAATAGTGTGAAATGACACAGGGAAAAAGTATTGAACGCGTGAAGAAAGGAAGGTGCAAAAAGGCATGGAAAGCCGAGACATCACCTAAAATCTATCAATAATCAAACAGCAATCCAGCCCCTTGCATATCAGCTGGTTCAGTCCTAATTGATGGCCTACAAAAAGGTCTCATTGCCAAGATGTGAGTCAAGACTCAGCTCACGACGGGGAAGAGCAAAGAGTTGTCTCAAGACCATCACAAAGTAATTGTTGCAAAACATCACGATGGCATTGGTTACAGGCGCATATCGAAGCTTCTGAATCTTCCAGTGAGCACGTTTGGGGCCATAATATGTACCACCATACCACCATAGATTTGCCTCGATCAGGTCTTCCTCGTAAGATTTCTGACAGAGGAGAGCAAAGAATAATAAGAAGAGTTGTTCAAGAGCCAAGGACTTCAAAAAGACCTGGAATTAGCAGGTACTGTTGTCACAAGAAAAACTGAGTAATGCACTCCGCTGCCATGGCCTGTATGCACGCTCACCACGCAAGACGCCAATGCTGGAAAAAAAAGCATGTCAAAGCTTGCTTAAAGTTTGCTGAATGTCATTTGGACAAGCCAGTTAAATACTAAGAGAATCTGGTCTGATGAGAGCAAAATTGAACTCTTTGGATGTCATAATGCACACCACGTTTTGAGGAGAAATGGCACTGTGCATCACCCTAAAAACACCATACCAACAGTCAAGTTCAGAGGTGGGAACATGATGGTGTGGGGCTGCTTTTCAGCAAATGGTACTGGTAAACTTCCCATTATTAAAGGAAGGATGAATGGGCAAATGTACCGAGGACATTCTTGACAAAAATCTGCTGCCATCTACGAGGATGATGAAAATGAAACGAGGGTGGACATTTCAGCAGGATAATGATCCAAAACGTACTGCCAAGGAAACTCTCAATTGGTTTCAAAGAAAAAAAATAAAGCTGCTAGAATGGCTTGTGTGCTTGTGTGGAGGAATGCGCCAAAATCACAACAGAGCAATACATGCAGGAGGCGTCTTGAACCTGTCATTGCAAACAAAGGCTTTTGTACAAAGTATTAAATAAATACCAGTTGGCGTGTTCAATACTTTTTCCCTGCGTCTTTTTCACATTACTACACATACTACTTAATTTCTGAGATTATATGTTCTACTTTCTTTGTAAATATGGATTATTTAGGTTGTTCCCAACATCTGGTGGAATGTTCATGGCAATAGCACCTTTGGAAATATATGTAGTGAGAAAAATGCTGAGGTCTTAAATGCTTATTTCAGTCACTGTAAGTCAACATGGAATGAATGAGTGAATAGATTTTGTTTGCTTTGGAACATTCCGGATTTTCTTGTGTGTTCAGTCAATGTCTAAAACACGACCATGACAAAACATACACACATGAACAAAAGTATCGGGACATGTACAGGAAGTGAAAATAATAATACGTCCGCCATGCTTCTTGACCTCAAGATCACGTGAAGGGCAATCAATGCTAACTGGATGGAACTTCCTGTTTGTTCAATGAAGCGCTAACAATGTAGTGTTGATGCTCGTTAGCATTCACATGACATTCGATCGCCTTGTTTTTGTTGGTGCGTCAATACAATACAAACATGCACACACGTACACACATATGTAGTGTGTCTTTGATGTCCTCAGGGTTGCCATGGTTCCCATATAGTTACACTTGTGGTTCTCAAAGATTCACCAACTTGACAAACATTTGCTCGGGTTTTCAGTTACACTAACACTTCTTGTAGCAAACCTACGACTGCCAATCCTCAGGACTCAGCAGAAGCAGAACTCAAATTCTATGCTGTAATTGGCTGCCAATTATCTCATTAACATAATATTCATGGTTTCCTGTCCTCTGAGGTTCTGCACTCAAGTCTTGGACTTACTAGCGCCCACACGTGAGGCACTTTGCTTTTGTTTAGAGGCACATTTGATTTTTAAAACAAAAAAACTAAACAGGCTAGGACATTTAAGAAAATATACAATTGAATGGAAAATATGTAAACTAGTTTATTTTTATATGCATTCTCATTTTTATACAAGCAATTTAATTATAATCAATTATACTTAAATATAAGCAATCATTTTATGATTTTTATATTGACAATAAATCAAACCAATTATTAAATTGGATAAGTTAATAAAAAATAATATGACAATAAAGATTCCAATCAGTAAATGTTTATTTTAGTTATAAAATAATTTATTCTCATTTTTTATTTCAACATTTCCTTTTTACTTTGTTAAAATAGACAACTTTGTCTCAGACTAAATGGCTACGACTTGTGGGGTTCCCCTGGGGTCAATCCTGGAACCGCTATTGTTCAATCTGTACATGCTCCTATTAGGCCAGCTGGAGACACAGCTATAAAGTGTCCTACAAGAACTACACAGATGACACTTAGGTTTACATGTCTCTGACTGCAGGGCAACGGGCCTGAAGATTCAATGATTTTATCTGCCTTTTTGTAATTTTATGTAGCTGTAAAGCACTTTGAATTGCCTTGTGTACGATATGTGCTCGACAAATAAACTCATATTGATTAACCAATTATTTAATAAAATAACTACAAAAATGTTAAATGTCCATCTCAAAAAAGTGGACACACCACTCGCATTTTTGTAACTATTTTACAGATTTTCAATATACTGCATTTACTATCTCCTCAAATCAGCACACACAGCCATTAACTTGGCAACAACTGTGAGTACACAAAATATCCAAATTTGGCCTAATTAGCAATTCTCCTCACTAGGGTGGCGGGAGTGCTGGAGCCAATCCCAGCTATCATCGGGCAGGAGGCGGGGTACACCCTGAACTGGTTGCCAGCCAATCACGGGGCACATACAAACAAACAACACTTCGCTCTCACAGTCACACCTACGGGCAATTTAGAGTCGTCAATTAACCTACCATGCATGTTTTTGGGATGTGGGAAGAAACCGGAGTGCCCGGAGAAAACCCACGCAAGCACGTGTGTAAACTCAACACAGGCGGGGCCGGGGATTGAACCCCGGTCCTCAGAAGTGTGAGGCAGACGCTCTAACCAGTTGTCCACCGTGCCATCAATTTATGCCACGTTTCCATTACAAGTTCCAGAACGGCCTGGCCCTGTTCTTCCCCGGCCTCGCTTGGCCTGGCCTGGGTTCCGTTACTTTTCGATTACAACAGGCAACAATCAAAAGTAGGAGGGATTGGAGCAGGATCAAGAATGTGACACGCTCGTTTCTTGTCGCGCCTTCCATTTCGCTGTATTTCATCTTCTGCCAATATGGACATTAATGCCCATCCCTCATCAGTCGACCACAGAACAAAAGCTGTGAAATATCACACAGCTGTAAGTATTCAGACCAATTGCTCAGTATTTAGTAGAAGCACCCTTTTGAGCTAATACAGCCATGAGTCTTTTGGGGAATGATGCAAATCCAGGTGTTTTTCACACCTGCATTTGGGGATCATCCGCCATTCCTCCTTGCAGATCCTCTCCAGTTCTGTCAGGTTGGATGGTGAACGTTGGTGGGCAGCCATTTTCAGGTCTTTCCAGAGATGCTCAATCGGGTTTAAGTCAGGGCTCTGACTGGGCCATTCAAAAATAGTCACAGAGTTGTTCTGAAGCCACTATTTTAGCTGTGTGCTTAGGGTCATTGTCTCTTCTGAAGGTGTCAGTATAATCAGTGGTGTGTGTACATTAATGAGGAGAAAAATTAACTTACAATTTTAACAAATGGCTGCAATATAAAAAAAAGTGTGAAAAATTTAAGGGGGTCTGAAAACCTTCCGTACCCACTGTATGTTCGCGCACATTTTGGTCTTAAGCTTTGCTTTTTCATCCACAGATATACTATACATTATGAATATAGTTAGGCATTGATGTAAAACACAATATTTGATGCTTTATATACTACTTACTGTATATGGCTTGATGCGGCACGGCTCGCTAAACCCGGAAAAGTGTTTTCCCTGCCTGGTGGGGTAGAACCGGTACAATGGAAAAGGGGCAATACTCTCCCAGTTGTCATGTGACTCGTAAGTGTGACAGGGTCTCGTGTGAATGGGGAGCAGGTGTGTTAAAGTTGGTGTTGTCGCTCTCACCCTCCCATACCGGTCACTAGAAGTTCAACGTGAAGGTAATTTCACTTCTGCTGCTTCAGCTCCGAGTCTCTGATGTTTTCTGAAGGTCACATGGCTAATAAAGAAAATAGCCATTAATCCGCTCCGACCCATGGACCCCCGCGGGAGGCTTTGGCCACCCTGCCCTGGCTGCCCCCCCGAGGATTCCTAATGAGCAATTCACTGACAAGATCCGATAAACAGATTGCAGACGCAGCAGGTCAAATGCGTCCTTTGTGTGGGAAAGCGCTGGAGAAGCAGAACCATCACAAACTTCTTCAACTTCAACTTCAAACCTCCTTATGGAAACTTTATCCAAGCACGTGAAAATATCTAAAAACCTATCGCTAATAACTAAACCGCATCTAAAAAAAACAACAAAAAATAATATTTATTCATTATTATTAATTAATATTTCAATAGTATCAAAAGACATCTAAAACTATAAATCTAAAAAGCATCTAAAAATAACTAAAAACTATCTTGGCATTGAATGCCCTGATAAAGATTCTAAATGAAATCTCCTCAACTCACTTTGACTTAGCTCCCTGACACCAAGATGCCATAAGATGGAGTTAAAGCACTATTTTTGTCAAAATGAAACTCCTCAGCTCACCTAACATAGTTCCTTGACACCAAGACGCCGCAAGATGGTGGCAACGCTCTATTTTTGTATAACTGAAACTCCTCAACTCGCTTCAACTTAGTGCTTTGAAAACGAGATTCTGCAAGGTGGAGGCAAAGCTCTATTTTTGTGTAAATGAAACTCATCAACTCACTTCAACATTCCATTTTCCGTACCACTTATCCTCACTCGAAATATATATTTGTAGTTATTTTTAGATACTTTTTATATTTCATTTTTAGATTTGTTTTTTTTCAGATTCAAATGTTTTCAAGATAATTTTAGACAATTTGAAACTTTAGACATTTTATAAATGTATGTTTAAGATGCTTTTTTAGTTAGTTATTAGCTTCAGTTTTTTAGATATGTTTTAACATATTTTTTTAGATGCAGGTTTAGATATGTTTTAACATATTAAAACATTTTAAAGCAAATTTTAGACCCTTTCAAAGATGTTTATCAATATTGCAAGGCAAGGCAGCATTTCATAACTCAATGTGCTTCACATGATGAAAAAGTAGAAAGCATTTAAAAAGTACAGAAATAAAAGACCGCATACAAAAATTTTGAAAAGAATGGACAGTGCATGGTTTTTTATTTTTTTATATGATGTTTTTCTTTCGTTTACATTTTAGATAACGTTCGAGATATTTTTTTCAGATGAGTTAAAGCTTTTATATTGAACTCCTTGACTGGCAGCCATTTTCAAAGCAGAGTTCCCCCTATTGCCAACGTGTTAATGTTAATTTTTTTTTTTTTCATTTTTGTGACACCTCAAACTATAATACAACCAAAACAAGACCGAGAAAGGGTTTTTGATGGCTAAATAATAATTTATTTACAGATATAAAACTAAGAAAGGCGTCATGAGTGACGCTGACTCACTGCATTGTGTCCTTATCCACTGGCGTCTGTTCGTCATTACAGTTACGCTATGTAAAAGCTTGAATTGCACAGACAAGCTGGGCGAGGCCCTCTCCCACACCTTCACGTTGACAAACGTACTTGACGAATACAGAATATTCGTTGGGGGCAGTAAATGGTTGGATTCCAGTTGAAGAATATAAACCTCCACGGCAGTGAATGAGTTAAGGACGAATGTGATACCTTTCCATTCAATTACACTTAATGCCCGGTTAAATCCCAAAAGCCCCATGGAAATTTTCCAATGTGGAATATTTCCAAAATTCCTTCGGCTTCCCTGGAAATTCATTGAGAAACTTCACGGAAATGAACCATCAATTCCCCAACCCGACTCACGCCTTCCAGGAACTTTTCCACGTGGCACATTTGAGTGCATAGCTCTGCTGACGTGGTCTTTTATCAAGAGCATCTGCACGCCGCGCCTCTTCCTCTTGTTCTGCTGACAGGTGGAAAGTTGCTGGGAGGAAGATTAGCATAGCAGCGGAATTCTGATGGGAGCACTTTCTGCATTTCCCGTCCGACTGATGTCAAACAAACGAGCCTGATTAGCGGCGCTAATTAGATCCATTAGTGCACGTTAGGGAGCTCACAGTTAATCGGGCCTCGCGTCGAGTAATGAGTTTCCCCACGAGGTTGCCGCGTCATTCCGAGAGAGGAGCCCTGCGGCAGTGAGATCGATCGAGAAAACTGATTGATTTCATCGTCACGTCGACTTTGACGTGGGAAGTCTCACGTGAAGTTAATGTTGGAGCTAGCTGATTAATCCATGGTATTATGGTATTGTCATGGTATTGGAGTTTATTGCTCAGGATGATGGAAAGCGAGCCCCCACTGATCACCCCTCTAGTGATCATTTTTCATCACGAGCGATTTTGATTCCCACTAAGAAACAGACCTAATGAGTGCAATCATTTTAGCACCTGAGGAAGGACAACCTATCAGAGAAAGAAGGCGTGACCAACGAGGTGTCAGACCTTTGCTGTGAAACTATTTTGGAATGTCGACCTGTGGAAAATTATTTTACAAATTCCCCTCATTTGCTAAAAACTGAGTTTAACAATAGCAAATCCAAGCAGAGCGAAGGGACTTCAGCCGAGAGGTGTCAGTAGCGTTTATCACCTTGATTGTACATTCCAAAATATAAAACTTCAAATCAAAAACATTAAGGGCTATATTTTTTGTAGACTGCACAAGGTGCGCGGCACGGTGGCCGACTGGTTAGAGCGTCAGCCTCACAGTTCTGAGGTGCGGGGTTCAATCCCCGTCCCCGCCTGTGTGGAGTTTGCATGTTCTCCCCGTGCCTGCGTGGGTTTTCTCCGGGCACTCCGGTTTCCTCCCACATCCCAAAAACATGCATGAATTGGAGACTCTAAATTGCCCGTAGGCATGACTGTGAGTGCGAATGGTTGTTTGTTTCGATGTGCCCTGCGATTGGCTGGCAACCAGTTCAGGGTGTACCCCGCCTCCTGCCCGATGACAGCTGGGATAGGCTCCAGCACGCCCGCGACCCTAGTGAGGAGAAGCGGCTCAGAAAATGGATGGATGGATGCACAAGGTGCGCCAGAGTGCAAATGGTGGCATATCTTGATTTTCGTGCAAGCACAAGGCTCGCTGGCATGATTGCCAATTTGGCAGACCGGTCTGCGCCAAGATGGGCATACCGACACATCGAGGGCGTGTCCTATGACATCCAGGACATCCGGCGCATGTGACAATTTGGTGACCGAAAGTCAGTCTAAACGTACGCCTGCTCAGCTCATGGCTAACTTTTGGCGTAGGTGGTCTAATGCAATTTTGGTGAATCTGATCGAGGTGCAGGTAGACAGATTTTGCTATTTTGTTGAAGCTAGACAGCGTTCTCTGTGACTACTTATCACGACTGCACTTTGAGAATTGCATGCCATTATGAACGGTAACATGCTTGAGAATCGCACTTGTCAGTGAGAGGTGAGGCATTGGTCAGAATCGAGGAGTGGGGAGGGAAGTGAGGCTATATTCAGATCTTGCTAGCATTTTTAAAATTGCAAACTCCCTCTTTAAGTGTGGTCAATCTGAGACTTGCAAGTTATCACAAGGAAGCGTTGTTCTTCAAGATGACGGTGACAAAGCGTTTCGATTCCGGCCGCTGACTCAGAAGTTTTCCAGGTGAGGCTGTAGGAGAAGAGATGCCCTGGTGTAACCTCATCTTCGGGAAGGCCGGACTTTAATTATAGTTGGTTTCCTGCTCGTTTAATTATCATTTAGTCAGCGGGAGAAAAGGAGCCAGAGGAGGAACGCCTCTTGGTGCATTCAGGAAGTCAGAATGTCCCATCAAATCAATCAAAGAGAAAGACGCAGAAAAGAAGAAAAATGGGCGTGCATCGACTAGCGTCAAGTGCGACATCCATCGTTCATCAGTCAATTTCATCTCTTTTAAATGTTCTTCCGCAGACCGTCAAAAGTAATGGACGACCGCTGGATGAAACCCAACTGGCCCGCTTCCATCGCCGTCTTACGTGACGGGATAAACAAAAAACAAGCCATCAGCGTCGTTAGCGCTCGTTAGCTTCCGAGCGCTAACAGATGCCACAGCAGGCTCACAACGTCGAACGTCGTACGTAGTGACATAGCAAGCATGGCACCTTGTGCCACATCGAAATGTAGACATACTCTAAATCATGTAGGTAAATATAACCTTGAGCCACATGCTGCTTCAGCAAGACATGGCGGCATTTCTGTGTGTTGACTGCCGGTCTCGACTTCCTGAGTGGACCTTGAGAGTTTTGGCGGTGAAGGCAAGTGCGGGAGTGAGTCAGGAGGGAACCTGGTGCGAGCGAGTCAAGAGGGAGTCAGGAGTGAGCGAGAAGCGTCCCTCGGAGTTATTTATCACGAGCGAGTCGTCGGGAAACGAGTTGGCAGCGAGTCAGGAGCAAATCAGGAGTATGGAGCGAGCCAGAAGTGAGCCAGTGGGAGCTCGTCGGGAGCGAGTTGCTCCCAGCTCACTACTGAGCCAATCCTTTGACTCGCTCCCACGACTCGTTCTCACTGACTCATTTCAGACTCACTCCCAACGCTCTCCTGACTTGCTCCCGACTCCCCGCGAGAGCGAGTCAGTTGTGTCTCCAGAGCGGGGGCAACATTGGCCGAGGTCAACGCGCAGTCCCCGATGATCCCGCTCGCCGTCGCTTCCTATTCCATCTTCGTCCTCGGCCGCTCTCGCCGTGCCCATCGCGACTCGGTCTCACCTGGCAGTGACGCTCGTTACGGAAGGAACACTTTGTGCGGGAAAGAGCGGCGCTGACGCACATGAGCAAGAAAGACGCGACTCTTGTGGGAAAGGATGAAACTTATTAAAAACGTGACGTTCGTGCAGGTCGCGTGGGTTCAGTTCCCACTCGGTGCCGGTGAGAATGTGATGGTGAATGGTTTTCTGTCTCTATGTGCCTTGTGATTGACTGGCCAGGGTGAAGTCGGCCTTTCACCCGAAGTCCATAGAAAATGGATGGATGGATGAAGACTCGCTACATCATCTCCTGGAACCTGTATCTCACTTTCCCACCACTAAGTACATTGGCTGACACGCATCCCATCTCCATGGCAACAGCCGCTCTCTCCGCTCTCCCAGGAAGATCCCCCAGTTGCCATAGCGACACCCGCTCGCTTCCCCTACTCCCGCCTGTCAGGGATCGCCGGTCGAGTCTCGTCTGAGCTCGTTTCCATGGCGATGCTCCACGGCGGGCCACCATTGGACGCCTGCGGTGGCGCGGCGTAAACAAACAAACATGTCTGCCACCACGGCGCCGCCATTTGAGCATTTATTGCATATCATTCACGTCCATGTACCAGTCTTTGTCCTCACTAGTCAAACAATTCAGCGCATTACAACTGTGTCTTACGACGCTGCCAGAAATATTTAGGTCTCATTCTCTCCATTCATCCATTTTCCACACCGCTCACCCTCACAAGGGTCGCAGGCCTGCTGGAGCCTATCCCAGCTGTCTCTGGGCGAGAGGCGGGGTACACCCTCAACTGGTCGCCAGCCAATCGCAGGGCACATAGAAACAAACAACCATCTGCACTCACATTCGCACCTACGGGCAATTTGGAGTCTTCAATCAACCTACCGCGCCTGTTTTGGGGATGCGGGAGGAAACCGGAGCTTTATGTATTTCCGTTGCGTATGAAATTCAACATAAACAGGCCGGTACAGTCTATGTGCTGCATATTTGCCAATCAATTGTTGATTTAGGACAATTAAATGGAACATCGACTTCACTTGGGTTAGCACAAAATTATGCACAACAAGTAAGGAAACTGCAACTAGTATTACACAACAGGGGAACCAAACAACGAACATAAACATAAAAACACATCATTGGCTACTATTTACACATGTACAAACGATAAACACAGAATTAGCTACTATTTATTAACTTACAAATGCCACGTGACGTGCAGGCAAAGTCCTTCTTCTCTTGACTTTGAATTGTGTTGGCAAACCCGCTGTCTACGTAACGGAAAGCAATTTCATGAATTTTAACTGACGGAATCTTGGTTAATTAACGGCTCGACACCATGTTCATATGCTTGAACTGTTTAAATGTATTTGATTTTGCAATTCACGGATTGACGCTGATTTTAAGGAATCTGGGGGTAAAAAATTTGAATTATAAAAATCTTCTCATTGAAATATAATTCAATAGAAAGAAGCCAAAATATGCCATGACTCATTCAGTGAGGTTTTTTTTTTTTTTTCCCCTTGACCTTATACTGGAAAATGAACAATATCGACTATATACTGAATTTCCGTGACTGGCGCAAATCCAGCGCTGTGCTCTGCGACGTTAGGGTGGGCCGGTGTAACCCAGCGCATTTGGTGACCTAGTGCGTGACACAAGCCTACTAGTTGGGCCTAGTAGTGCAGCACAGTATCTTACTAGTGAGTTTTAATTGCGTACTAATCAATCACAGTCATTCAACAAGTGCGCTAGATTGTCTTTTAAGTGACGACGAAGAGCATACTAGTACGTGGATCTTTGTAGTCCATCTCGTGAAGAACATGAGGACATCCTGGGATATGTCGAGTCAGTCCGACACAGGTTGTCAAAGCTTCTGCGGTGCATAAAATACAGAATATAAGCTTGAAGATCTATAAGCGGCAATATAATGTGTGATGTAAGATGTAGATGTAAATAAGACTCCACCAACTCCAGCTCCGGCAACACCTTAAGTCTAGATTTATGTCTCAACATTTTATTTCCCAGGAGGAGAAACACAATGATCATTCATCTCAGTGACGATGAAGGCGAAGAGGAGGGGGGAAAAAAATAGGAGGAGGAGGAGAAAGATGAGGAAGAATGGCTAAATTCAAATTTCAAAATGTCTAATTGTCTAGCTCCGTAGCGCACATTCAACACACACGCGCGCACATCGACTTCCCAACGAAGTGTCAAGGCTGCAGCGGAGGTCCGAAAGCACGTGGGTGTGTGTGTGCGTGTCCGTGTGTGTGTGTTCTCACAGGTAGGCCAGCATCATAGACTCGATGGAGGCTTTGATGCTGTCACACCAGCAAACCCCCAAAAGTTCGGAAACAAAGTAGAAGTTGGAGTGCACCGTGCTGCTGCTTCAAGTTCCCCTCCACGCGTTTGCAAAGTTGAAGCTCAGTTGAAGGACAGCGCAACTTGGGACAGCCAATCAGCTGCTGCCGCCGGAGCTTAATTAACCAGCTGGCCCTCAGTCTAATTAGTCAGCTTGCCAAACGCGACAGTGAACATGGTGACCCCCCCCCCGCTGAGATCATCGGAGGAGACTTCAGCATCGCCATCGTGAACGTACTGAAGCCCAGAAACTCGAGTTATGAACGAATTGGTGGTGACTCGGCGCTGCATTCGAGTGCGCTGGGAAAAACAAAAAACAAAATAAACAAGCTCACCACTGAAGGAAGCTGACATTCAGGCTAGCTCCAATGGGATGAAGATGATGATGAGGATGATGATGATGAAGTTGATACCACTGCTTACATTTTTTGGTTGGGTGGGCATTTTTCGACGTGGTTGCCAAGCAACTGAGACTCTTTGTTGTACACCACTCTGTCATCCTGCCCGCTGTACACACACACGCTAACATGAGTGTGTCGCGCGTGCTGGCGTCACATGACCACACAACCCGTGAAACAGTGCTATCTGTGTGTGTGTCTATGTAAGTGCGCGCACGGGTGCATGTGTGTGTGTGTGTGTGTTTGCGGAAATCAACATAAGAGGAGATCCAAATGGGGGGCAGATGCTCCTCACTCGCCACCACCCCAAGTTGCCCATACCGGACGGTTTCCATGACAATGAGTCTTGTGGTTGCCATGGCCACCGTGTGCTCCAGATGCCAGCGGGAAGCTCATCAGGTGCAAAGTGGCTGTCAAAGCGCAACCGAGCGACAGAACGAGCGACCGGCCGGGATGCTCAAAAGATACAATCCGACAACACAACATACAGACACACACACACACACCATTTTCCTAATAAGTTGTGCATTGCGTGTATTTTGTGTGTGTGTGTGTGTGTGTGTGTTGTTCATGTGTTTGTGAGTGATGTAGGCCTATGTTTTGCGTGTGTGTGTGTTTCTGTGTGTACATCAAGTATGCGTGTATGAGTAGATGTTTTTGTGCGTGTTGTGTGTGCGTGAGTGTGCGTCATGTTCATGTGTGTCTTTGTGTACGTGTAAAACGCGTGTATGTTTTTGTGCGTGTTGTGAATGTGTTTTGTGTAGGTGTGCGCGTGTTTGTGTGTTGTGCATGTTTTGCGCACGAGTGTGTGCGTGTGGCTTTTGTATGTACGTGGAGCACGCTTGTCTGGGGTCGTCACCTTGGCAACCAACCGGTACTTGCATAGACAGACAATTGACTAATGATACACAGGAAGGCCTCAGCCCAGGTTCGAACCCCAAAAGTCAGAAATGCGAGGGAGACGCGTCAACCACGCGTCCACCGTGCTGCTCATAAACTTCTACTGTATTTCACGTGTCTTTGTCAAACTAATGAAAAGCTTTAATAGAGTGCAGCGAGAGTGAAGTTGAAAGTAGTAATGAGGTGACTAATTAAGAGCTAATCGCTTTGCTTCAAGGGGACGACGCTCGCCTCGACTCTTTAAATCCTCGTCACACGTCACGTGCACCCTCACGCGCAAACAACTGTGCTATAAAAATACTAAAACATTCACAGTCAACATTGCGTTGTGATGTATCGCGTTGTGGTTGGACGGTGGCGGCACAGAGGAGCCGCGCTCTGTTCCCCAGATGTAATTATCCCTCAAAGGCAGGATGCCTCTAAGAGCACCATCCATCATCCAGGCTCGGTCACGTGACTGACTAAGAATGCTCGCTCTCCCCTACAGCTAACATCCGCACGTTATTCATATCTATCACAAACATATTGGAAGTATTTATTTATATTTTATTATTATTATTATTATTATTTTGAGGGGCTATATTTTCCAAAAAACACTCAAAGGACCCTTGGAAATGACGAAAATGAGCCTAAAATGTCTGCTTTGAACCAAAACGGCAGACTTCCTGTGTCGTTCTGTGAATGGCTTCTTGAGACTTTTTTGTGTGCCTACTCATGATGATGATTTTTGTTTGTTTGTTTGTTTGTTTTTTCAAATCAAGTGGATGCTACCAAGCCCATTTTTGCTCCAAAAGGTTGAACCTTTGTGAGTTTTTAGAATGCAAAAGTCCCGAAAATGCAATTTCCCGACGAATAATAACGAAGACGAACAAGTGGCCCATAAAAAGGAGTTTAACAAAGAGTCCAATCGTGGTGTCACAATTATTTTTAAATTATTTTTAACAGGAAGTTGAAGTGAAAATGACATCATTACAGTCACTGAGGCACAGAAAAAAAAAAGTGCTTGTCCCGTCAAAAACGGGAACATTGGTGCCTTTGCAAATAAATCCAACTTGTGGTGTCAGCATATCCCGATACCTCCCCCCCCAGCCCGACGCCGACCTCCCCGTCGTGTCCTCTGTCGCCCTTCAAACGCCCCAACCCCCTGCCCCCCCCCCGGGCCCGCAGCACTGATGTCGATTTGGCCTTAAAAAAACAAAAAAACAAGTGTGTTAAATATCATCCACGCTGACTTCGCCCTTTCACAGGAAGGAAAAACTCTTTTCTGCTGCACCCCCTGCTGGGCTGCATACATTCCAGGAAGCCCTCGGTGGGCGACGACCATATTTCAGAATGGACATATTATGGAAAATTTATTTTTTCATGTACAGCATAAGAAGCTAATTCATTGCATTATTGATGGTGAATGCAGGATTTCATCACCAAGCCACCAAATTCTATCCTTTTTCCATGCAAATTGACTTTAAATGTGTTGTATCCAATAGTTGTGTCTGGAGTGGCTGCCCACTGTGATGTCACAGTGGGGCTAATTAACTTAATAACCAACCCCCACACCGAGTTTCTCTCCCAATGACTTTGCAGCTAAGCTGGCCGACATTCCAGAGCAAAAAATAAATAAATCAAATGAAAGAAAAAAAAAATAAACGCTTCAACCGCTATCAAATCAAAGCCAAAAGGTAAGCACAACTGCAGTTTAAGTCAGATAGCATAGTGTCTTCTGAACAATATTGGATTGATTGGTCCATGAAGTTTTTGGCAAAGCAGTCCGAAGCCAAGCGGGCACTGGATGTCTCCTTTAAACAAAGTGAGTCGAAAGCAATGCATCCACCTCCTCTGCCAGCCAATCAGAGGTTCGCTGACATCCAGGAAGCAGGAAGTGTTCGAAGCAGGCAGGAAGCGAAGGCGAGGCTCCATTAGGATTGTTTTTTTTTTGAGGTGAGGGGATGAATAAATGATGAGTGTCGTTCACGTGGGAGTGCACAGTCAGCGGCGGGTGGCTTCGCCAGGGTGAAGAGCTGGGAAATTTGATGCCGATCACGCTCACTGAGGACCTTTAAGACCCAAACGCAGTGGCCGTGTCCTCCACCACGTTACACGTCTTATCAAATATGATTATTATCAGCATTTTAATACGCCGGATGACGCCAGTTTGTCGGGAAACACAATACTGTGGAGAGTCGCAGGGTAGAAAATGGATGGATGGATAAACAGGAGTTTCAAGTTTTCGTTGAGTGCTTTATTTTACTAAGATGTATCTTAAAGTTTAGCACATCTTCAAAGAAATAAATATTGAAGAATGTCCTAAAACGCAGTGATCTAGAATAGGATGATGATGTAAACATAAATTGATTTACTGTAGGTTAATTTGACTGAAAAAGAGTTGAGAGAAAAAAAAGTCGACCTGTACATTGGGGTAGCCTCCCTCTGCCTACGGGTGGGGGGACGGGTCCTGACTGTTGATTGTGCCTATGCACCAAACAGCAGTTTAGAGTACCCACCCTTTTTGGAGTCTTTGGAGAGGGTGCTGGAGAGCGCTCCCGTTGGGGACTCCATGGTTCTGCTGGGGGACTTTAATCCTCACGTGGGCAATGACACTGAGACCCGGAGGGACGTGATTGGAAGGAACAGCCCCCCCGATCAGAACGCGAGTGGTGTCCTGTTATTGGACTTCTGTGTTCACCACGGATTGTCCATAACAAACACCATGTTCAAGCATAAGGGTCTCCACATGAACACTTGGCACCAGGACACCCTAGGTCGCAGTTCGATGATCGACTTTGTGGTCGTGTCATCGAACTTGCGGCCGGATGTCTTGGACACTCGGGTGAGAGGGGGCGGAGCTGTCAACTGATCACCACCTATCCCTTAGAGATAGGGTGAGAAGCTCAATCATCCGGGAGGAGCTCAGAGTAGAGCCGCTGCTCCTCCGCATTGAGAGGAGCCAGATGAGGTGGCTTGGGCATCTGATTAGAATGCCTCCCGTATGCCTCCCTAGTGAGGTGTTCTGGGCACATCCCACCAGGAGGAGACCCCGGGGACGACCCAGGACACGCTAGAGAGACTATGTCTCTCGGCTGGCCTGGGAACGCCTCGGAATCCCCTCGGAAGAGCAGGAGGAAGTGGCTGGGGAGAAGGAAGTTTGGGCTTCCCTGCTGAGGCTGCTGCCCCCGTGACCTGACCTCGGATAAGCGGAGGAAAATGGATGGATGGATGGAATGATGGATGAAAAAAGAGTAACGTAAAAATATTTGACATAAATAATTAACCATTTCTTTTTTTTTAATGTAAAATAATGGTTTTGTTTGAAAAAGTTGATTGCAAAAGGTGTCGTAAAATGCAGTAAAATTGTTAGACATAAGTTCAACGTATTGTTTTTTTTTTTTTTATATCAAATGATGGTTTTGCTATTAAAAACATTTGACATAAAAAGAGTTGATGTAAAAATATCTGACATAAAATGTGCGGACCACCGTGGCTGAGGTTTTTGGGGTTCTTTTACAAAGAGCAGATCTCCTTTCTGCAGACAGTAAAATCATCCTCCTCAGGGTCCTTCCGGCCCCTCTTCCCTCCCCCACCACCACTACCCAAACCTCACCCATTGATCATCTTCTGTGTGTGTGTGTGTGCGCGCACGTATTAAATTGTCAGGCATTGACGCTAGTGATTACGTACAATATACATGTACAGTACGTGCACATGATCCTCTCATCACACCCTAAAAATATTTTTTCTCCTACTAATACTACTACACCCATACTATTACTGATATTCTTACTGTAAAAAAAATTATTAGCTGTAAACAGATTTGATAGAAAATTAGTTGGCATTTTACTAAAAAATATTTCGTAAAATATTTTGTTGATGGAAAATGTGTTGAGATAAAATGTGTTGAGATAAAATTATTCCATGTTAAAATTATTCCATGTTAAGTTATTTGACAATATGATTTACCGTAATTTCTTGTGTATAATGTAAATTTTTTCCCCAAAAAAATTGTCAGAAGTCAATAGTGCGCATTATATAATACATAGGTATTGGGAAAAATGGGAAAAACTTTCGCATTTTCGCATAACGTTAAATTATTTGACGCAAAAAAGATTTGGTGTAAAACGATGCAAAATAATTTGACAAAAAAAAACGACAAAATGATTTTATGTAAAACGATTTGAAATCATATTATTTTGATTTCATGTACAATGTTTTGACATATTTCATGTAAGAAGAATTGGCATCAAATTATTTGGCGTCAAAAGAGCTGGTGTAAAAAGTTTGACATCAAATGAGTTGACGTCAAACGAGTTGAGGCAAAATTATTTGACACAAAAAAGATTTTATGTGAAATGATTGAATGTAAAATGATATGACATAAAATGAGTTGGCACATAGATTCGACGTACAATGATGTGACGTAAAATGATTTGATGTTCAATGATTTCACGAGCAATGACATTAAATGATTTCACGAAAAAAGATGTTGTATGTAAGAAGAGCTGTCGTAAAATTATTTGCCGTAAAAAGATTTGGCTTGAAAAGAGTTTGATGTCAAATCAGTTGATGTAAAATGAGTGTAAACGCAATGCGACTAGATCCTGCGATGAGTAATAGCCTCCTACTTGTAATAAAAGGACATCCTGTGCCGAGTAATAATAATAAAGTATGCCTTCACACCAATAGTAATAAAGTATGTAATGTACTCTATGTGTGTTAATGTTAATGCAGAGCTGATTGGTGTTGATTTACGCCGCTCGGATGTTTGCAGAGGAGCGTTGAACGCTGTGATGGTGTGAGGCCTAGGCACAGGCCCTCCATCACGTGCGGCGTTAATGGCACCGCACCATCCTGCCGTGAAAGGGGACTCATGATTCACCTTTAATGAGACTCTCGCATCATCTTATAACCACTTCCCAGATTCCATCATTTCAGCTGCCGTCACGACCGCCTCGGACACAAACGAGCACACGTGTCGCCATTAGCCTCCCGCTTAAGTGCTCAGCTGCGGCGCCCCTTGTATGTGATTCCACAACATTTTGACTATGTTTTGAAGGACATGCGTCGTTTTCGTGCCGTCATTTGGAGTGCGCCACCAACCGGGCCAGCGCGGGAAATGAATTGGGCATTCACGAAATATAAAAAATAAGATACTGACAAATACAGATGTTAGAGGAACTGACTGGCTTAATCAGCATTGTATCATCTCCTCTTATAGTGGCTTGGGTGAAAAAGACTTTTTTTTTTTTTTTTTTCTACAAAAAAAGTTGTGGCTTATAGCTTCAAAGTAGTCAATTTAAAGCAAGTGACATGAGAGTTGATTTGAAAAGTCACATGATTTAATCGCTCTAAAGTGAGTCACATGACTTAGTCAGTTTAAAGTAGTCGAGTTGAAGCATGTGACATGACTTAGTGGATTTAAAGTATTCAATTTAAAGTAAGAGACATGACTTAGTTGGTTTTGAGTCACATGGCTTAGTCAATTTGAAGCAAGTGACATGACTTGTTGAATTAAAGAGTCACGTGACTTCAGCGATTTAGAGTCACCTGACTTAGTCTATTTAAAGAGTCATGACTTTGTCGATTTAAAGAGTCAGACGAATTTGTTTAAAGTAGTGAATTTACAGCGGGTGACATTACTTAGTCGATTTAAAGAGTCACGTGACTTAGTCGATTTAAAGAGTGACATGACTTAATGGATTTAATACATCTACCGTATTAGCACGCTTTTATTAGCCTGCTATCCAGTCTGGTTTACATGATCTCTTAACAGTGCAAAAACCAGGTTAACGTTAACATACAATAGTAAGTTCACCCTCCTGGCTGATTGTTCATGAGCATTCTTTTCTTTGTGACTGTGCGTGACTGAGCATGTTTGGGAGCATACGGACTGCTAATGCTACATGTTTAGTAGCACATTTTCTGGAGTTGTGTCGCCCTAAAGGTCAGTTGTTGTCGTTGCTTTCGTGCTTTAGCTTCTCTGCAGGTTCTCCTTCCTGCCACATTAGCACATAGCTACCTCCTCCTCCTGGAGACAGTTGCTGTGAGCACATAAATGCTTCTCGACAGCTGCTAGCTTTCTGTGCACTGCTTCACGGATGAGTCTCGGCGGGAACATTAAAAAAAATCAAAGACGTAAAAATGAGCTAATCGCCTTCATCGATCCGGAGGTGTCAAACGTGACAGACAGATGGCAGCCAGTGGGGGGTGGTGGGGTGATGTGGCCGTCGTTGCACTATTTCATCTGTGTGTACAATATGTTGTATTCGGTGCCATTAACGACTACCATGTGCGTCTTCACGTGAAACGACCGCGACCACAAAGTGACCACTAACGATGCTCTTAAACACTCGCAGCACTTCCTGACACCCTCCCATTGATCTGGGCGTCTTAAGTACACGTGATCAGGGTGTGTTTAAACAAGTTGTCATGTGGTCAATGCAAATGTCCCCCCCTATCCCGAAGGGCATCCATTTTGGCCACAAAGCTCTTTTGAGTGCACAAAAAAATGTGTTTGAAGCAGGAAGAACATCTTGCGGAGCGCAACAAAGATGAAAGCCCTGACAAGGACTGGCGTCAGCTGATTTCCTTCCAATCAGAAGCTTGACCGGGAACACCTCACCCTCCCCACAACCCCCACAATCCCCGGGTGGCCCATTCTGCCCATTCCACATCACTGCCTCATCGACTACGTAAGTCATGAGACTTTAAATTTACTAAGTTTCATGACTCGCTTTAAATCACTTGCTTGAAATTGGTTAAGTCACGTGACTTGCTTTTAATTGACGAGTCATGTGACTCGCTTGAAATAAACTGAGTCACATGACTCTTTACAGCAACTATGTGACTGTGTAAATTGACTAAGTTGTGACTCTGAACGGACTACTTTAACATCAACTAAGTCACGTGACTTGCTTTAAACCACTAAGTCACATAACGAGCTACAAATCGACTAAGTCACGTGACTCACTTTAAATCACTAAGTCATGTTACTCGTTCTATCGACTAACTCATGCAACTCTTTAATTTGAGTATTTTGAAATCGACTAAGGCAGAGTAGACAAGGATTTTTCATACCGGTATCCTAATTTTTTATTTGTTTATTTTTTTTTGTTTCAAATAACAATTCACGCCATCATGACTCTGGGAAACGTCAGCTTTCCCCACAAGCGTTTTTAAGATGGTTGGTTCTGATCCGTTTCTGACCCTATTATCGGGACAAATCGACTCTTAACACACCTCAGGATAATCTTATAGGATAATCTTATAAAACATAAGCGAGTCTGGCGTTTGACGTGCTCGGTCGGGAAGGTGCAAAACCGGGGCAAAACCAGTCCAATTGTCTTTATGTGTGTGTCATGTGACTCTTTGAAGCAACTACTTTAAAATCAATTAAGACATGTGACCTACTTGAAATCACTTAAGTCATGTGATTCACTTTAAATCAACTAAGTCACATGAGTCACTTTAAATCGACTAAGTCACAATTTGTTTTAAATTGACTAGTCATGTGATTCAACAGTCAAATGTCTGTAAATGTCATGACTCTTTAAATTGACTACTTCAACATCGACCAAGTCATGACTCACTTTAAATCGACTAAGTCACGTGACTTTTTGTATCGACTACTTTAAAATCGACTCACTCATGTGACTCTTTGAATCAACTACTTGAAAATTGACCGAGTCGTGTGATTCTTTCAATCGACTACTTTAAAATCGGCTAACTTGCTTTTCAACCGACTACTAAGTCATGCAACGCACTTCACATCGACATGCAATACATTGACTAGCTCCTGTGGCGCTTTCAATAAATTACTTTAAATCGACTGAATCGTGTGACTTTTCAAATCAACTAAGTCATGCGACCGCTCACTGAAATCTCGGTTTATCCTGAATCAACCCCGCCGGTTGAGGCAGAAGAGGCCTCCAGTTTTGTATGATATCATCGTCTGATGTCATCACTGCGCCAAGTGAAAGTTCGAATGAGGCGTGGCCCAGCAACAGGAACCAATCACAAGCGAGGCTAAGAACAAAATGGACCAGTGGCATCGTAGGAATTATGAGAGCGCGTCTGTCCTGTCAGTGTTGACAAGTTGAAAATTTGCCCTCAATCTGCCAGATATGCCACGCACACACTTCTCACAAGAGCGGACACACTGTACCAAATGTTTCCGGATGCGCTGTAGCGAACCTAAAGAACCAATCAGTAATGTTGATGTTTTCTGATCGTCAGCTGTCACAGCGCCGCTCTGATGATGATGATGTCACACGTTGGCTGAGATACCACGCCGACAGCTACACATATGGGGCGGCCATATTGGAAGGCTCAGACGCCAGACACAGGCTGACGGTTGATGGTTGATTCACTGGGTGACATGGTGGCAACATTCCTCGCTCGCCTTTGACTGGCGGGCCAAACAGCGTTTGCCCCTTAAACGGCAAAAATTGCTTTTGACGCGACAGGCTGGACGAAATGAGTCTCAGGTGGGTTACAGAACCCCCTTATACACAGAGCCAGCGGCCGCTCCTTGATGTGTCTTGGATGCTATTACTAAACTCGGTTAAACTGGATACCGTAATGGTACCTTTCAAAACAACAGTCATTCATCAAAACAAGAATAATAACTTTGGTGATAATAACTCAAACCGGTGTTTGAGTTTTACTTTTACCCCCCGTCCCGTTCAAGCGCTGCCTTGTACAGTAGTTGCATTAATACATGTCCCTCGCCCGCCGACGTGTCTGCCAGGAAGTGCAGTCTAACTGCTTGCATTTGGTAGATTTTTCAAGGCTTCTGTATTTTTTCTAATCCCGATGATAATCTGATTTATATATATTTCTGTGCTTCTGCATGTGCAAATGTGATGTAAATTGATCATTTCCCAGCGCCCGCTCACCACTGCTGCCGTGGTTGCATTGTGATGCACCTTGGTCAGCATACAGTACACTATACTATGGCTCGTTTATTTTATTTGGTTTCCAACGCTACTTTGATGAATTTTATCAACAACAAATGCCTCTTATCTGCGCTATATTTATCCTTCACTGTCTATTATAACAACGAATGAATGAATTCTGATTTATTAACAAATTCACAGTGGTGCAAAGAAAATTGGCTTTGCCTATACGCTCAACTTGTGCACAGAGCGAGAACATTTCGAGGCATTTATTATTAAATGACGGCAATTATGTTGCCATGAAAAATTAATTAATTTTTTTTCAGTTTTTTTCTGGAAAATAAAATACTAATAAGCAGGGAATCGGGGATAAAAAAACACCACGCATAAGCAGGGGTTTCCGCAAATAGTGAAAAATCTCCGTCAGTAATGCAAATTACGTCGGCGTCACTGCTCACATTGCTGAAATCACAGACGGACGTGGCATCTACAATCCTTTTGCCCTGACTGTGCAGAAGACAATCACCAGAGACACTATGCTAAAAACTGCACCGCGATTTCTCTCTGTGGCAGACGAATGGGTGAAACGAAAAGGTAACCACAATGATAGCTGCAGCAAGACACCTTAGATTGCTCACATCTTGCAAAGAGCCATCACTGTTAACCTTGCTGACATTGTGGTTTAGTGATGCAAACGTTAACTTGGAAAACACTTGAAGTCTCGGTCTGGTGAATTTTGCCCAGGGAATATTTTTATATTCCCTGTTAGTATATTTTAAGACTGTTTTGTATTGAAATACAATTAAAAATATTTTTCCAGAGTTAACAGTATGCTCGTCTATGTCTATTATTTGATTTTAAAAAAAGAAGAAATTAGGGATAAATATTGTTACATGGATAAAATGTGATTAATTTAGATTTATTCTTTACAAAGTCTGTAATTAATTAGATTTTTATTTAATCAAGTCCAACCACTAATATAAACACATTTTCAAATGATTTCTTTTTTTTTTTTTTTTTTTAAATCTGCAAATCCTGAACTGTGAATATGCGTCGCAATGGAGAAAGACTACACCAGCTGTCACTGAGTTTCGAACACAACAAGTTTAGCTCTCAGTAGAGCCACGCAATTAAAGTAGCTGTCAGTCAAGAAACAAACAGGAAGTGACACAGAAGGATGACGGCGAGGGGCGTGTTCAGAGCCGACCCAATTGGACCCTAAACACAAATGAACTAAGCGGTTGCTTGGGGGGGCCCCAAAAAGCGTGGGAATGTTTTAGGACACGGTGGGCGGGGGGCCGCATTACTCACACAAAGGCATGGTAGAGCAGCGCCCACCCTCGGGGTCTCTCCAGCGCATCGTAGATGAGGTTTTGAATCCTCCTCTTGCGGACGTTATTCCTTTTGGCGGGCCGGCTGTAGTTCAGGGGGGTCTTGGCCAGGAGCCCGATGGCCGATGTGCCCTGGGACCCCCGCGTGTAGTCCTCCCGGACTGCCACCGCCGCCACCAGCAGGGCGCCATCCTTGTCTCCCCCCACGTCGCCGCCCTGCTGGTCCGGGGGGCCCTTCTTGCGGTCCTCCGAGCCACTAGCTGCGCTCCTGGACCGCAGTCCCATGGTCAGTGCTGGTTGCCCGGGTCGGGCCGCATGCCATGGTCCGGTCCGGGTCCGGGTCCCCCCTGAGCCCTCAGCTTCGGGTCATTTATGGATGGTGCCAGGAGGCGAGGCTGCCATGGAGAGATGGACGAGACAAAACAAACAAAAGTGGCATCAAGTCACGGAGGAGGAGCGGGCGGGCGCGCGCGTGCGTGCGTGCGTGCGCGCGGGCGGGCGCGCGCCTGTCGTTCAAGAGCGATCACGCGCATTGCTGTCAATAACTGCTCTTTTGTTTTGCTTCTTTTTTGGGGTACAATTGTTGTACATTAGACTACTGACCAAAAAAAAGTCCTTCGAGTGGACTTAAATCGAACATGCATCGGGTGCACATTTTTTAAAATGTGCTAAACTAACATATTATTGGACTATTTTCGAGAAGAGGAGAAAATAACCTCAGTTTAGCACATTTGAATCATTCCAGTTGAGCACATTCGAATCATGTTTAATCGGTTTACCTGATCAAATTAAGTACTTTTTCAGAGGGCTTCCAAAGGAAGCCAAATTAAATTAAATGTTTTGTTGTTAATGTTGTGAATTAGCTTTGAGAAGAAAAGCAACACTTCAAAACGCACGGCAGACAAAGACCTGGCAGCGCGCGTGCACGCAGGAATCCTCGCTCACGCGCGAGCATCAAATCATAAGAACATTTTTTTTGGGGGGGGGGGGGGGGGGGGGGGGCCCGAGGTATTTTGTAGGGAGAAGAAAAATACAAAGCAGGCTCACCGGCGTGCATGGCTCGGGTCTCCCTGGCTTCCTGCCTCCATGCGGGAAGCACCGCAGCGATGACGGCTCAGGAACAACAACAAAAAAAGAACAAGAAAAGAGAGGAGGGTGGAGACGGACGCTGGAGAGCGGAGATGCTTCGTGCAGGAGGAGGAGGAGAGGAAAAAAGGAGAAGGAAGGAAGGAAGGAGCTCGTCGGGACTGGAAGGGAAGCAGAAGAGAGTCATCGGCAGCGCGCACGCAGACAGCATGCGTGCGTGCGTGCGTGCACGCGGGGGAGGAAGACGAGCAGGTACACCTTGTTCACCCGGGGTGAGGGGGGGGGGACGGCCACGCGCATTGGCTGGAATAGCAGTGTGCAAAGGAAAGCAGAAGAGAACAACAACATCCTCCAGGAGCATCCTTCACTCCCTAATCGATGCATCTTACATTGATTGATTGATTGGAGGCAGTAAATCGCAGGCTGGATTTGTCGTTAGTACTGTAAACACACACACACACACAGAGAACACACACACAGCATACTGTACATGCACAGTTGAATCTCAGGTTCCCAATTGGATTTGTTCCGTGACCCCGTTTTCAAACCCAAATCATCCCAAACCGATGTAAAACTTCCTTACCATTGAAGTCAATGGAAATGCAATTAACCCGCTCGAGCCGCAGAACAGCGTTACATGGACCTTAGTTCGATCGTTGAGTGGTTAAAAATAAAGAAAAAGGTAAGAAACAAAACAAAAAGAAAACACCATTTCTGATGATGAAATAACTTCGCCTTTTTTGCGTCAGTAATGTTTATGTTCGCTGTGGTCACTGCCGGCCGTAAATGGCCACCAACTCCAACAATGCAGCTTTTGTGTTGCTTTGTGGGATGTGGCAGCCATTTTAAAAAACAAAAAAAGAAAAAAAAGAGAGATACCTGAAGCATAGAACCAATTAAACAGAAATACAAACCAACACATTTACACATACAAATGTGGGACTTTGGGGAATATGATGAAGAGTTCGCAAAGGTGTCCTGAGTGAGCAGAACAGTTTGAAGATGGGAACGCTTTGAATCGGTCGAGGAATGTGGGAGGAGCTAAAATATCTTTTCATTTAGAATTTTGCGGGAATGGGGGAAATTATTCGAATGTGAGAATTTGGGGAATGCAGAAACTAAACGCCCACACGCCGTACACTGGGTGAGGGCAATGCGTGAGGAATAACATGATTGATTGCCCTTTAGCAACTCGGAGGTCGTAAAGTTACAAATAAGCAACGTGGGAGTGTTTCATCAATGAACGACATCGATAAATCCCCTTCCACTTGGGTTTGATTGACAGCTAATTGAGGCAGCAAAACCACCAAAAGAGGTTAAAAAAAACAACAACAATAGCAGCAGCAACACAGTTCATCTGATATCTGTGACATCCTCAGACCCCCCCCCCCCCCCCCCCCCATTTTAACATGATTAAAGGCGACACAATAAGCTCCTAAAATAGATTGATTGGACATCTGGTTAGTCCATTTAATTGTCGCTGCATGTGACTAATTACTGCAGAGGAAGTGTGTCATTAAACAAGGGATCGTGTCAGTGTCACTGGAGGCGAGCAAATAACCAGAATTCAGTACCTTCAGGCCTCAAGTGCGAATTTAGCCAACTTAATCCAACGCTTAATCGCAATGCTATCACATGGACGCAATAATAAACATTGAGCTACCAGATGAAGTGGCTCTGGCATCTGGGTAGGAATCCTCCTGGATGCCTCCCTAGTGAGTAGTTCTGGGCATGTGCCACCGGAGACATTGGAGAGCCCGGTTGGCTTGGGAACAGCTCAACAAGGTGTTCAAAAGTTCCCTGGTGGCGGGGCCCCACAGGTGGATGAACTCCACCCGGAGCTCCTAAAGGCTCTGGATGTTGTGGGGCTGTCCTGGTTGACATGCCTTTGCAACATCGCATGGACATTGGGGACAGTGCCTTTGGATTGGCAGACCAGGGTGGTGGTCCCCCTTTTTTAAGGAGGAGGACCAGAGGATGTGTTACAATTACAGGGGGATCACGTTCCTCATCCTCCCCTGGTAAAGTCTATTCAGAGGTTCCAGAGAGGAGGATATGTCGGAAGTCGGATCGGTTCGGCCCCTGTACGGCTGGTGTCAGAGTTTGGACCGCAAGTCCGATTCGTTTCCTGAGAGGGTTGGACTCTGATGTCATCGAGGGGGCCAGCACTCTGGCCCTGTGAGGATTTGAAATGTGATTGGTTAAAGAAACAGTCCCATTGCTAATGGTCCAAGTTCGATGGGCCAGCACTGATTGCGAAGGCCTTGAGCAAGTTAGACTGACATGGCAACACATAGAGGTTGAAATCTGATTGGACAAAACAACCTAACGTCCACAACCACATCGTGGAAGCAGTGCAGTCAGGAAAAATGCTACCAAATGAAGAGAAATGCATAGACTCACCACAGACAGCATGAGTGAGAATAACCAGGAACTGAAAACAAAAAGGCTAAAGAGACACAAATGGCTTGAGGGAGCCGATTGGTTGACACAAAGAGCAGGGCTGATTAGAACGTGGAGAAAAAACATCACAAGCACCACAAGACATGAACAGGAGACTACCATCACAACATTGGAAAGTGAAATGAAATGTATTGCAAACCAGAAACCAAAAGGATTTACAATCACATCATGATGAGGAGGAGGAAGAAGAGGATGGGGATGAAAAGGAGGAGTGTGAAGACAAAGAGGAGTACGAGAAGGAAGAAAAGGATTGAGAGGAAGAGGAGGAGGTGAGTTTGTGTTTCAAGCTGAGAATGAGAAAAAAGAATCGCTGAGCTCGGCGTCTTTTCCAGTGGATGTCTTCTTCTTCTTGTTGTTCTTCCTGTTACACAACAACACCCTCTCCGTGGGCTCAATCGGCTCGTCCTTCCCACCAGGGAACTTCTGGGTCTGCTAACCCTCAACTTTCATCATAATCCTATTTTTTTTTTTTTTTTTTTTTTTTAACGGAGTTACAACTTGTCAAAGAAATCTTGTGATGCCCCCAATATCAACCGTCAAACTAAGATTGAGCACAAGAAGATGACGACTTCACTGAAAAAAAAGACGAGCTTCTGTCCTTGGCTGCGGTTTAGAGCAAGCAGGAGGAATGAAGGCGGGCAGCCAGGCAGAGGTGGTGGGCTGAGGTTGGGGGGGGGTTGCTGGATGATACTCTCATGCCTTCAATTATTCATCCAAAAACAAGAGAGCGAGGTTAGGAGCGAGGGAGGGAAGGAGTGTCCACGGGAACGACGCAATCATTCCAGCCAGCGGTGGGCCGTACAGTTGGCCTTCAGTGGGGACTTACCAGATTTAATTCACCTCTTAATAGCACCGCCATCGTGTCACAATTACACAAACCATCAAAACCATAAATAAAGGCAATAGAACAGCAAGCAATGGTGGTATGTACATCATTCAAAATCAACAAATTATTTAATAACGTGACAAAAACATCAATCATTCAAAAAATAAAAATGAAAAATCAGAGATGCTACAGAGATGCTGCTCAGTAATGGATTTAAAATTAAACAATAAAAAGTTCAATGTTACAAGATACCACACTTTCTATTTTATTTTTTATTTTAATGTTTTTTAATTTAAAATTGTAACAAGGTATCACACTTTTTAAAATTAAGTGCAAGTGTAAATACTGTAAAAAAAAATTGAGAACATGCAAACTTCACACAGGCGGGGCCGGGATTTGAGCTCCGGTCCTCAGAACTGTGAGGCGGATCTGCTAACCAGTCGTCCACCGTGGCGCACCTACAACATGTTGATTAGTTTTTTTCTTCATAAAAGCTGAAGTGAGCCTGCTGTATCTTTAGTTCATTAATACAGTAATTAATAGTAGTGATGCATCGAAATTAAACATATTTTGTCAATTAATTTCATACATGAGCTTTTGGTGTTGATTTTAAATGTATTTATTTCAGATAAATACATAGATATAGAAGGAAGATCACAGTCCTTTTGGGAATTGTAGTTCACTTACTGTGTTGCCTAAAAGTGAAATCATCGGGCAGCGCCATCGTATTGACGACTAGCCTGTATCGGTAAATTCGATGCACCCATTTTGAACTCCGTGCCGACGGCGACGCTAAGCTAGGGAGGTCAAAGTTGTCAGCCTTTTTTCTTGTGCGTGGACGGCAAGAAAACCAAGAGACCATGGATGCCAGTACATTGCCCTGCGTACAGTTGCGTAAAACAGCGTACAATTACGACTTTTTCCCCCAAATGTTGTTAATTGATAGCATATGCTTTGGTGTTGACAAAAGACTAACCCTCAAGAAAATTGGTTGAGAAATGAGCACGTTATGACTTAATTTCAGTAACCACGCATTGCCTTCTATGGGAAGGTCGACCTCCCTGACATGGCTGCCACGTAGGCACGTCGGTTAGCCAGGCGCCTACATTGTGCTCGCATAGCTACCCCTTCATATCTATTGCTCGTCAGACCAAGCGCAAGTTTTGCCGCGAAGCTAACTCTTACGTCCAAGCTGTTTTTGTTTCTATGTGTCGCTAACGGAAACGGCTAAGATGGCTACAGACTAGGTAGCGTCATTACGGAACCTGCACGTCAGTTATTCGTCTTTTGGGGATAACTCTTGAGAAATTCTGTTTCCAGCCACGAAAGCGAGACACAGCAGGTGATTGAACGACTGCAACAACAAGACATCTTTACAGCAGTGCTTCAGCAACAGCAGGAAAACTTGAAAAACTTTGTCACAATAATCATGTACGCAACAACAACAACAAAAACTGGATGCGCTTTCACTGGAGATACAGGAAGTAAAAGCAAGCTTACTTTCTATCTAACAGTCACAAATCCGAAAGCCCACTTGAGAAGTTTGCAATTGAGCAACAAGGCAAAGAAAACATGCAAATAAGAACTTGATTTTTTTCTGGAAGTTAAACATATAAACATATTTTTAAGAAGGCCATACAACAGCATGGGTGTCATGATTGGTTTTACTGTACGTTGTGACCTGACCTAACCTTTTTAGTATTATGCGCTGCACTTATCGCACTTCACATTTTGTGAACTGTTATACAGTACTTGCATTTGATTTGTGGATGGTTGTTCATCTGTTAGTAAGTCAATACTTTTTTTTTTTTTTTTTTTAAATGGTATTTTTTTGTTGAGTTTTTAATCACACAATACTTTTTTCTTTTTTTTTTAAATCTCGCACTTGACAAATAGGCCAAATAAAACAACTAAAACTAATACTGAAACGAATAATAGTTTTTGAAAAAAACAAATTTACAAACCTGCTCTTAAAACAGCAGCACAGTGGACGACTGGTTAGCACATCTGCCTCACAGTTCTGAAGACCCGGGTTCAAATCCAGCCTCGTCTGTGGGGAGTTTGCATGTTCTCCCCGTGCCTGCGTGGGTTTCCTCCGGGTACTCCAGTTTCTTCTCATATCCCAAAAACATGCATGCTAGGTTAATTGAAAACTCTAAATTGCCCGTAGGTGTGAATGTGAGTGCGAATGGTTGTTTGTTAATATGTGCCCTGCGATTGGGTGGCGACCAGTTCAGGGTGTAGCTCGCCTCTCGCCCAGTTAGCTGGGATAGGCTCCAGCACGCACGCAACCCTAGTGAGGATAAAGCGGTACAGAAAATGGATGGATGGATGATTTGTATTGAGTTAAACGTGCATTGAAATTTTGTGACCGCTAGTGGCAGTAGCATTTTATGTTTGACTTTGATGTGCAATTTGAGCTAAGAAGAAAAAAAAAACGACAAGCTTTCCACGTACATAAAAAAGCCTTGTTAAGAGTAGAGGGATACTGGGAGCATTACGTGTCGAAGTTGTATTTAGAAAGATAAACTAATGCCTATTTGTTTTTAGTGAAAACAGCTTGGCTTGCTCTGACTAACCAATCACAGGACAGAAAAATGCCGACGTCATCGAGGGCCAGCACTCCGGTCCTGTGAGGACAAATTTGAAATGTGCCTGGTTAAAAAAAAAATAAAAAAATGTAATCCAGTTGCTAATATAGTTAAATGAGCGAGCGCCACTGATTGTGAAGGACCTGGGCAGATTACACTGACATAGCAACAAATTGAGGCTTCAAGGAACACATATTAGAATATAGCTTCTAAATGTAGGTCAACACTTCTGATAGTGTTGAGGCCAGTAAAGAAGGTCAAGCCTGCCCAACACACATTCCGACATCCCATCCACGTCACGTCCATCTTGGCGTGAGGAAGTGGCCCTGCCCACACCACTGTGGTACCTTTTGAAGCCACCTGACGCGACTCTCCGTCATTTGGCCAAACGAGCAACGCCGACGCTTCTCATGGCATCCAATCCATCTATCTGTCCATCTAGCTGTCAGTTCTGTCCATCCATCGTGGTGATGGCAGCGTGGAGGCCGCGCTTCAGAGGTGAGAGGCCACGTCAACAAGGTCTGAGCCACAGCTCTCCATCACCTGGAGAACATCTCCGATCGACTCGGAGGACATGTGACGGCAGGTCAGCGAGCGGACACACCATGGAGGAAGAAGTGAGGAAAGAGTGTGTACCAAGAGGAAAAAAGTGAGAAAGAAGAATATGGCATGAGGAAGATGGGGGGGAAAGAGGATAAAGAGAGGGCAGAACAGAAGAAGAGCAGAGGAAGAAGTGCGAAAGAGGAGGGAGAAGAGAAGTGAGGAAGAAGACAGGAGGAAGTAGAGGAAAAAGCGAGACTCAAAGCGCCACCCAACTCCGAAGAGGAACTGGAAGGCACAGATCATGACAGTAACACCACCACAATCTAATATAATCCAGGAACCTGGAGGTGGTGCTCGAAGGCGAGCACCTGGTACCCATGGGTAACGTGGGTCCCCTTTCCCATGGGCTCACCACCTGTGGGAGGGGCCATAGGGGTCAGGTGCAGTGTGAGCCGGACGGCGGCCAAAGGCAGAGACCTTGGCTATCCGATCCCCGGCTATAGAAGCTGGCTCTAGGGACGTGGAATGTCACCTCTCTGGCAGGGAAGGAGCCCGAGCTGGTGTGTGAGGTCGAGAAGTTCTGACTAGATATAGACGGACGCGCCTCCACACACGGCTTGGGCTCTGGTACCAGTCCTCTCGAGAGGGGTTGGACTCTCTTCCACTTTGGAGTTGCCCACAGTAAGAGGCGCCGAGCAGGTTTGGGTATACTTATTGCCCCCCCGGGTCAGCGCCTATACATTGGGGTTCACCCCGGTGGAGGAGAGGGTAGCCTCCCTCCACCTTCGGGTGGGGGGGACGGTTCCCAGCACACAATAGCAGGCACAATGGCAGGCAAGAAGCAGATTGGCCGAGACAGAAAGGCCACGATGGACAAATTGCACCAGGTCTGTGACGTACTCCATTCTCACCAGAGATCGGCAAATTAGTTTCCGGAAAGCCTCCTGCTCCATTCAAAATGAAAAAACAAAGGAGGGGGTTTGTTATTTCTCAGTAAACATTTCGGCAAGGATCAAATTCTTTGTACTGCTAAGGGTAGACGAGTTTTAGTCAACGTTGTACGTTGTTTGAATGGTACAACTACGCCAGCAGCAATGTCACCATGGGATACATTTTGACAGTTCAACAGCACAAGAGATGACTACTTATGTTAACAGCGTAGACTAGTTTTCCATATCATCACTATCTACTTTGCTCAAAAGGTTGGCATCTTTAGGAAAATGGTTGAAACTAATTTTCCAATTATAGCGACTCAATCCGCTGCAAAAAGGCACACAGCACTGCTTTTTGGAACTTGAAACTATTCCTCACAAAGTATTTACAATTGTTTCTGTCTGTTCATTTTCCCACTGTTGTGAATGGTGCAGGAAGTTAGCCAGAAACTAATTTGCCTATCACCAGCAAGATCAGAAGTACGTCACGCACCTGGAGCATTAACAAAAAGAACAGAATTATGTGGTATAAAGTGAAGTTGGGAGGAGGAAAGAGGAAGTCAAGGTGAGGAAGATATTAAAAAAAGGTAGATTGAGGAGTGGAAGAAGTCTGGAAGAAAAGAGGACAGAGGGAGGAAGAAGACAGGAAGAAAAGTGAAAAAGTGAGGAAGAAGTGTGAAGAGCTGAGGAAAAAAGAGAGGAAGAACAGGAGGAAAAAGCACAGCAAGTCCCAAGTGGTCCTTCCTGACCGAGTGTGCCTGGTGAGTCAGCAATTGAGGTTGATTTTGTGTCGTCAAGGCAACAGACACGAATGAAACACAGACGACAAGCCGAGAAGGACGACGATGCACATGAATTGTTTGTGTCTTTCATCTCAGTTTTCGTCCTTTTTATTCAATAATTCTTCTTGACAAACATCAAGGTGATGTCCTCAACGAATACAAGATGAAGGGCCAGTCAAGCTTGGATTGACAAGTCGGAAGAAGAAGTAAAAGACTGAGATGTGTTTAGTGCCCTCAGTAAACACCACCATCTCAAGCAGACCAGTCATTGATGAGATTTTTTTTTCCCTGTGTGATTCCATATTATCACCTCTATATTATTGCAGCTTAATAGTCATTGAGATGTCCTTTGTGTCCAAGTCATTGATCATCTTCTTCAGAAAGTCATTCATGCTTGTGTAGTCCGTGGTGCGTTGTCTTCTCAGCTCCATATTGTCTTCGTCCCATCCTGATCTCAACTTCTTGATCTTTTTTCCACATGATGTTCCTCAACATCCACACTGAAGTCACGACTGCAAGTGGATGAGCCCTTTCTCCATTCTGTGGCGGGATGCGGTTAAATGAGAGGCGGGACGTCGGGGTCATCCACGAATCCTTCCGAGGGTACGTGCTTGAGAGGCGTGGCGGTGGTCGGATTCCAGAGAGAAGTTTCCAGCGGCCCTTCAATGGTGTGGTGGCGTGTCACGATGTTAGCGATGTCCACGGTTCCGCTGGCGTCCACTTCCAGCCTCTCTGGAACGGAATGCTTCCTGGAAAGTCAACAACATGCATGGGAAAATATACATTGTGTGGGGATGTGTTATTGTTTACTAATATATAGTACAACAATAACGCAAGACGTGATGGCATATGAATGTTGGGAGACGTTGGCTTGATGAGGTACGTGGTTCAGTCAGTGGATTGGTCGGTAGGTAGGTCGGTGGCTCAAGTGAGTGGGTAGGACGATACATCAGTGACTCAATCGCTGGGTTGGTTGGTCGGTTTGTCATTTGGCTCGTGGGTCAGTCCGTGGGTGGGTCGGTTAGTCGGAAGGTGGGTAGGTGAGTCAGTGGTTCAGTCTGTTGTAGGGCTGCACGATATCGGGGAAAAACTGCGGACTTGCAATATATATTGCAATGTGAAATAATACAGAATAAGTGTTGGGAAAGTTCATTTTTACGCAAACTAGTTCAGTTCATCATTCCAAAAATGAACTAGTTCAGTTCATATTTCAACATTTTGAACTAATTTCACCAGTCCAAAAACGAATTAGTTCATAGTTCCTTCCTTTTTTCGGTATGTTGCTGACGGGGTATTACTCTCAAAATACTGCCATTTCCCCAATTTTGCCACCCATTCTGTCCACACGGGTAGCCAGCTGCAGCTTTCACCATATAATCTCAAAAACATGAGGAAAAATGTGTTGCTTGAATGGTGTTTTTTTTTTTTATTTGTTTTTTTTTTTTAAATGGGGAATTAAAACAAAAACTGGACTTTTGTCCTTACTGTGTAAAAGAAAACACGCAACACAGTATGACAGGAACGATGGTGAAAGGACATTGATAACTTTGCATTCCTCCCAGCTCTATATTAACAAAATAATTTATCTACTCTTATGTTACAAAACAAAATAAATTCCATATTATCACAGTGTGATCGAACAGTGTTTTAAGTAAAGCATTCTGATACAAATAATAATGTTCCTAGTAATCTATATCTATAATTTTAACAATTATGTCCTTTATTACAAAATAAAACATTCACTCCCATTTAGAGTGGGTACGGAAAGTATTCAGACCCCCTTAAAACTTTCATTCTTTTTTATATTGCAGCCATTTGCTAAAATAATTTATTCGTCCCAAACGTCTTCCATTTAAGGATTATGGAGGCCACTGTGCACTTGGGAACCTTAAGTGCAGCAGAGTGAGTTGGTTAGTCGGACGGTGGGTAGATGGCTCAGTCACTGGGTCGGTGGGTTGGCTGGTCAGTGGGCCGGTCTGTTGGCGGGCTTATGTAGTCAATTAGTCAAATGGTGGGTCGATCTGCCGGTAAATCAAATGATCAATGGCTCAGTCTGTATGTGTGTTATTTGGTTGGTGGCAAGTAGTTCGGTTAGTTGGACAATAGGTAGGTTGGGTCGGTGGCTCAATCAGGGGGTCGGTCAGTCACTTGGTCGGTCAGTCCAGAAAGGACCACGCTGTCCCATTCAAACAATTACAATTTGTGTGCATTTCTGTGATCTTGATCTACCTGATGACAGACGTTTGGCGACATTGCCAGGGTATTGCTACGTCACATGACCTTAAAGAAAGTTTCCTGCTACGTTGGTCTCAAGCCGGCCCTCACTGATGGCTCTCTCTAATTGAGTTTGACACGACCGGCGTGACAGCCTCAGCGACTTCTGCTGAGAGTCAGGGGACCATGTCCATGTCACAGGTTCCATCTTAAGCCCATCTGCCAGTGTGCAGATAAGAGGCAAACTAAAGCAATCACTGCTGGATGTCATCTGCACAGCCGGATGGACGCCTGCAGATAATCAAAGACCCGCCGGCACTACAATGCCACACCACCTGATCCGCTAAGAAGTAAATACGAATCAGTGACTCATTCTCTATTCCCTAATCACTATTTGGACTTTTTTGTTTTTGTTTTGAGCCTGTTTGGCTGTTTGGTTCAAGCAGAATGGAGTTTTTGTATCCCTTTTATGCTGGAACACTGGAGTTTTTAATCTGCCGCTGTGGTTTCTTAGTATAATAATTGATGTTTATTGGGAATTAGAGTCGATCAGTCGAACAGAACAAAGTTTTTAGAGGGGAGAGAGAAACGAAGACAAAAGACAAAGCACTAATTGTACAACTGATATTCAGGAGTTATTTGTCGCAATAAGTGGGTGGCCCCACACCCAGCGAAAGAGTCCTAGGGGTGTGTGCCTGCGGACAAATGCAAGTTAATTGACACCATTTTGCATGCACAAAGA
Organism: Phyllopteryx taeniolatus; assembly: GCF_024500385.1. Classification (NCBI taxonomy): domain Eukaryota; kingdom Metazoa; phylum Chordata; class Actinopteri; order Syngnathiformes; family Syngnathidae; genus Phyllopteryx; species Phyllopteryx taeniolatus. Next base: position 24,430,712 of record NC_084515.1, read on the forward strand.
CTGACAGAAGTGTCCCGTAATTGCTGTGCCTACACCACGGAGGCTGACCCAGGCCTAGGGGTCCACCCGGAGGAGGTCGCAGGGACCCAATGCCACACCCCCCCAGCCAACCCCCCCCTCCCCACGCACTTTGATTTCCTTGTAGCAAAAGGTTCCTGTGGCCCATGGGTTTGTCTTTCCATCTATCCATTTTCCGTATCGCTTATCCTCACGAGGGTCGTGGGCATGCTGGAGGCTATTGCAGGTGACTCTGGACGAGAGGCGGGGTACACCCTGAACTGGTCGCCTGCCAAACACAGGGCATATATAAACAAACAACCATTCGCACTCATATTCACACCTATGGGAAATTTAGAGTTTTCAATTAACCTACCATGCATATTTTTGGCATTCCACTGTGCCGCGTTTGTGTTTCCATCGCAGTTATTAGTTTAGGGTAGCTTAACCAAATAAGGCTGATCATCACTGAAACCTACTGGATCTAAAAAAATTCGGGTATTTCAAGCTTTCAAGTTAATGTCTTATTTTATATCTTAATCTAAGTTTTAAATATTTTGTATGTCTTTAAAACCTAACCCTTTATTTATTCTCATTTGCAATGCCAACCTGGCTGCAGACAGTCTTTGAGGCTGGGAGTTTTATTATATACAGGTACATCTCAATAAATTTGAATAAATGAGATGATGGAATATATTTATTCCAATTTATTGAGATGACATACCTAAATAGTTTGTGCAACAGAAGCCTGCAGATGACTATAGATGTGATTTATAGTCATCTGCAGGCGTCTACATCTATCTATCTATCTATCTATGTCTGTACATCTATCTGAGGATCCAAGTTAAAATCCGGCCTCACCTGTGTGGGATTTGCATGTTAGAGAACATCCGTTCACATGCTTTTTATGGACTTTCTATTCACCATGTGCTATGATGTGATCTAATATGTAACTTGTTACTATATCACATTAAACAGTTTGTATATGTACTTGCTTCTATTTTGCTGTTTCACTCTGCTGTCTGCAGCCAGGTCGGCATTGCAAACACCTTACCTTACCTGGATAAAGGTTCAATGAATAAATCAAAAGTAAATGACTTCATCGAAAGCTCTTAGTGAGTTTTTAAATACAGCAGCGTCAAGTATTTGGTAGCTGTACGTGTTTACGTGAGAAAAAGAAAAACAGATCGTACATTGCAAATATTTATTTGTGCACGTACAAACACAGACAAAAAGCCGGGCTTCATTTCCTTGTCTTGCACAATGGCAAACGTGACATTTTTCCGCAGTTTGTAGGAGCTCGTGCCTAGGAAGGTTTTTTATTTTTTTTCCCCCGCAAGCTGATTGGATTGGACCATCAGAGGGTCCCCGCCGGACAGCCTCACGCCGAAAAAGACGCACACGCCTGCTTGGGCTCAGACCTCCGCTCCTTAGGGGAAGCGAGTCGGCGAGCAGAGGACCTTGCTGCCGCCACGCTCAATCGGTGATTACAAGTTTTGCTTTTCAATGTATTTTAATCGTCTTATTTCGAGCCTTGCGTAATGCCGCATTCAGTAATGGCGGGTCTGTGAATGAAAAAGTAAATGTCTACAGAGGTCTGTCAACCAATCAACGTTCGTCAGCACAGCCCGCCCCCTCAAAGAGTTCCTCGTAGCTCTAGGAAGACCCTACCCGCCAGGAGGAACAGAATTATCCAGGGGGAACGTTCAGTACCCTGGTAGTTTTTTCTCAATGGGGACACAGGGGGAACTCAAGCTACCAGGGTAGCTGGGGAAGTTCCTGCGGTGGGAAAGCCCCTATAGACTGGGAACCAAACTTCCATCATTGGGTTTGTGGAAGGAATTTTCTGTATGTAGAAACGTGCTGTAGACGTGGTGCGTGTTAACTGCCGCATTTGCCCCCGAAAAGTTTTAGTTTGACTTTTAAATGGTTTACCGTGTACCATGGCCGAAGGTAGAACCCAGGCTCATTTTCATCTGTCCTGGTGAAGTAAAACGTTGCCGGTTGTGACCACTGCCTCCTTTCTTGAACTAGCAAGCTAGTAGCTGGCTTTCGTTATTTTCCACGCTCTGGTGAGTCTTTCTCCCATACATTCGATTATTGCCGATTGATAAATAGTGGTGCCTTGAGGTACGAGTTCAGTCAGTTCCGTGACCAAACTTGTAACTCAAAATACTCATATCTCAAATCATCTTTCCGCATTAAAATGAATAGAAATGCGATTTATCTGTCCAAGCCTCCTCCCAAAAAAATGTTTTATTTTTGTAATGTGCTTTTTAATAAGGTAAATAGCAGACACTGATATTGTATTTTATAAAACATATAGTGATAACACAATTAAGTATAATGTGAGAATTAAACAGTTTGTGCATCATGATTAATTCATCGCAACTCCTTAATGATATGTATGTATAATACAGTCATGAAGACACAAATGAAGAAGAGTTTCACAACTCCTGTGACTCAGTAAGCTGTTGCTATATTGGGTGTTCTTCGCAGAGGATAAATAATGTATTCCTTTGAGTATTGTTATATTGTCTTTGTACATTTGTTGGTGCACTATTTGTGTTCAAATATCTGTTGAGTAAAGCGTTATAACACCACAACCATCAACGGTATTTATTAGCCCAAGTATGGCATTTTGCATTGCGGTAGTGGAAGGCAAAGTTGTGTGGTTGTTGTAAATGAGAGACGTGATGGATTGGAGTCTACGCACGTATTGGTGCTGCGTTTGGGGTACAGTGGCATGCTAACTTCCGGTTGGCAGTCAAATGCAAAGTGACAAAGTGGGAAACATGTTGAAAACTCAAAACCAAGTTGACACTGAACATAGCAAACTGCAGTGTTGGCTGGAGGAGCTATCCCTTCATATTTAAAAAAAGAAACCTCGTCCTTGAAAAGTACCAGCACCGAACTATTGATTGTACTTATTACACAACCCCACGCTATCACACATTTAAAGAATGAGGTTATTTTCCCACCAGATGGAGTCCCGGTGTCATGAAACAGAATATGGAGAACGGAAACTCGTATGCTACATAATACTTCCACCGGAAATGCTTAATGCGTTGCCGTGCATATGATCCATTGTTGTTGTTTGTTTTGCTTAGTTTGACAGCAAACTGGGAGTAAAGTGAAGCATGTTAATCCTACATTTGACACCTAGCTGAAAAATAAAGAAAAACCTTATCGCTTGTGTGTCCTACCAAAGTGTAAACATCAGCTTTTCATGTTATCCTGAACTGTGAGCTCCTTCAGTAGCTGCCGGTCGTGATGTAATCATGATGTCATCAGAGACCAGATCAAGCCCAATCGCACACGGAGGTCGCCCTAATGGCGGCAACCAGAAATAAATCAGCAGTCAGGTTTTTTCGATCAAATGTTTCATTAAAGGCACCGGTCAACAGGGAGCAGTGGGGGGGGGGGGGGGGCAACAGGGGGCGCTTAGCTGAAGGACAACAAGCCGCCCGGCTCGTAAGATGCTGATGATGGCGCTGCGATGATTACGACACAGGAAACCAGCGTGTGTTTCATATACAATGCCCCCTCACTATTATTATTTGGGACAGAGTCCTGACGCAAATAGCAAAAAAAATCATGAACAATGGATGTGGCTATCCCCTACATTTTTTATAATTGTCTACATTAATAGTTTAAACCAGGGGTCGGGAACATATGGCTCGCGAGCTACATGTGGCTCTTGAAAGGACTGGATCGGCCTCACAGTTAAATCTTAGCTTAGAACAATTCTTAACATGATAAATAATGACTAATGCCCCTGATATTTTAAAGTAAAACGTCACAGAAATCATAGTCCTAAAAATAACGTTCAAAATATAAAACATTCTCATGCATTTCAATCCGTCCATTCATTTTCTACGGCAATGCGTGTGGCTGGAAACAATGCCAGCTGTCCTTCCGGGTACAGTTGGGTCAGACTATTCTTTTGCATAGTGTGGTAACCCACCCGGGTCGATGTGAGGTCAAGAAGTAAACTTCCCTCCTTTTAATCAAATAGTCAGGTACCTTTTAAGGAAGAAGATGACGTAAAGAAATAAAAATGAGGAGAACAGCACGAATGAACGCAGGATTTCGCCTTTATGGAGAAAGCAGGTTCTGCATTGTGTCTAATATGCAATTATAAAATTCCATCGATAAAAGGGTCAAATATAAAGCGGCACTTCAACACAAGCCATGCTCAATTTGCTGATTGATTGCAAGGTATGCTGCCAGTCACGCACTGTGTGAGGAAAGTCTGCAGTTGCTGTTTTTTCAATGAAAGGATCAACAAGAAGGGAGGATTTATTGAAGTCTTTCATTGAGTTCGCTAAAGAAAACAAAAATCTACCGATGGATAAACTGATTTTGGTGTGTGTTTACAGAGGATTTGTAGCGCTTCTTCGTGAACATGAAAATAGACCCATCCTAAGTTGTTCTTTTGGAGTCGTCAAGACAAATTGTTATGGAAGTGAATTTCTACAGGTTGGTAGCTCTGCAGTAAATTATAATCTATAATGTATCTGCCATAAATTATTAATTTTATTAATACTTGTGTAGTGAATCTGGCCCGGTTGGCACTGCGAGCGCCCCCACCCACCTCAACAACTTGATAAACTCCATTCTCCCAAGCCGCCTCGCTGTGGGAGACGGCCACCGGGGGACGCCTGGTGTATGTCAGCTGGACCTTAAACTAATTAGCAGCTTTCCACCATATCTGGATTCCAGACTTCAAAGACGCTTGTGATGTGCAGAACTGATAGCGACCAAAAGGCTGAACCCTCTCAACCACTGGGAACATTGCTGGAACGCAGACGACATCTGCTGGCCTTTGAGAGTTACTGCAATGTGTGGACTTTCAATTGAAGTTTCTTTTACTGAAGATAAATGTCTGTTCTGATATTTCACAAACTATGTAGAACTATTCCAAATGTATACCTTGATGTCTGTGTCATTGTTTCAGCTTTACAGGTCCAGCTGCAAGACCTGAGAACTGTTCGTCTTGATTTGAAGCCAAACAGTATGAAATGTGATTGAACAATGAGCAACTGATCTGCCAAGACTAAAATTTAAACAATCTATGTGCTTGATCTATGAGTAAGACCACAAAGTTGGGAGTAATTTATATTAATACCCTTGTGAGGATAAGCGGCTCAGAAAATGGATGGATGGATATGATTTTTACACCATTTTTATGGCTAAATTGTAGACTAAAATTAAAGTCGATGGACGTGGTCTTCTCCATTTTCTCTGTCCTTTAGTCACACCCCCGGGGTATTAATGCTTTGACTCCCACTTCTTCTCACTCTCTTGGGTCTTGCTCTCTTGTGCTTCATGCTGAGGATTACCTACGCACGGCTCTGCCGTGGTACCACCTCTCCCACCTCCCCTTTTCTTTGTTCAAACACGCAGTTCGGCCAGCGCGAGCCTGGGATGAAAACCTGGCTTTCAAAAAAGCTGGGACAGGGTCATGTTTACCACTGTGTTACATCACCTTTTCTTTTAACAACATTCAATAAACGTTTGGGAACTTAGGACACTAATTGCTGAAGCTTTGTCGGTGGAATTCTTTCCCATTCTTGCTTGATGTACAGCTTCAGCTGTCCAACAGTTCGGTGTCGCCGTTGTCGTATTTTACCCTTCATAATACACCACACAATTTCAATGGGAGGCAGGCCAGTCTAGTATCCGCACTATTTTGCTACGAAGCCGCCCTGTTGTAACACGTGCAGGATGTGGTTGCTTGGATAGCAGCATATGTTTCTCCAAAACCTGTATGTACCTTTCAGCATTAATGGTGCATTCACAGAAGTGTAAGTTATCCATGCCATTGGCACTAACACAGCCCCATAACATAACATCATGCTGGCGTTTGAACTTTGCATCTTTGAATCCATAAATTCCTTGCAATTGTACATTGAGGAACATTGTCCTTAAACTGTTCGACTATTTTCTCACACACTTGTTCACAAAGAGGTGAACCTCGCCCCATCTTTGCTTGTGAATGACTGAGTAATTCAGGGAAGCGCCTTTTAAAACCAATCATGGCACCCACCTGTTCCCAATTAGCCTGTTCACCTGTGGATGTTCCAAACAAGTGTTTGATGAGCATTCCTCAACTTTCTCAGTGTTTTGTGCCACCTGTCCCAGCTGTTTTGGAACGTGTTGCAGCCATAAAATTCTAAGTTAATGATTATTTGTTAAAAACAATCAAGTTTATCAGTTTGAACATTAAATATCTTCTTTGTAGTGTATTCAATTAAATATAGCTCAAACATGATTTGCAAATCATTGTATCCTGTTTTTATTTATGTTTAACACAACGTCCCAACTTCATTGGAATTGAGACGTGGTTCCCTTTTACGAGACAAAATAGCTTGATGATAGCATAAAATCACGCTAAACCGAAAGCGTTTTTTTTTTTTTTTTTCTTAAATAAATTACGTTTTATACGCCAATATACGCCACACTTGGCATAATAATTTCTTCAGGTGTTTCGGCTTTTGGTTTCGGTCAAGAATTTTCATTTCGGTGCATCACTAATTCAGAGATCATTATATTTTGAAATACCACTTGGCAAAAGTAATTTATTTCTTTATGATTTTTATGTAACAATTATAAAAATAAACCTATTTTATAATGTGAATAAATTTGTTCTGGTCTGGATTTACACATTTATAAACTTGAGTACAATAACTATCGAGTCATGTCAAATATCAACACTTGGGGGGAGAAAAAAAAAAATGGTGATATCAAATTTAGACCACATCACCCAGCACTAACCCAGACCAGCTGATTGTCAAAACAATCAAAACAGGAACGCGGTAACTAAGGGGCTTGTGTGGCTTTACCTCTTGTCAGACAAGCTGCAGTGGAGGTGGCGGCCATCTTTGGACGGACGTGCAGCTTTTGTCGCCTTGATTTCACCTTGAGCCTTCAAAATAACAATATGTTACATTGACAACGTCAGCACAGTTTGTTAAGAATAACAATGTATCACATTCACATGGTCAGTAGAGTTAGTTGGGAATAACAATTTGTCACATTGTCAGTGCCAGTAGGGTGAGTTGGAAATAAAAATTTGTCACATTGACATTGTCAGTAGAGTGAGTTGGAAATAACTTTGTCATGCTGACATGGTCAGAAGAATTAGTTGGGAATAACAATGTGTCACATTTACATGGTCAGTAGAGTTAGTTGGGAATAACAATGTGTCACATTAACATGGTCAGTAGAGTTACTTGGAAATAATTTGTCACATTAACATGGTCAGTAGAGTTAGTTGGGAATAACAATGACATTCACATGGTCAGTAGAGTCAGTCATGAGTAACAATAAGTCACATTGACATTTGCAATAGAATTAGTCGTAGTGTGACATAACTAACTACTTGTACTGTACTTACAGTCAGTAGATTTTCAGGTATCTGTACATTACTTGAGTATTTATTTTTCTGGTGACTTTTTACTTTTACTCCTTCCTTTTAAACACAAATATCTGTACTTCCTACACCTTGGATTTTAAAAATGTGCTTGTTACTTTTAAAACTTTCTAAAGTTAGTGACGACACAGCGTAAAAAGCAGAATGCTGAAAAAAACGGAGCGCGAAAGTAAGCGAGCAAAGCGTATTGTAGATATTGTAAATACGATACTCCTCTGCATGCCGAGGGCGACACTCAGCTAGTGGGGTAAAGTGTTGGCGCCTTCTATGTAAGCTAAGCTAGTGGGGGCTAGTGTCAGTACATTCCATGCTTGTGGAAACCAAAATAAGGATCCCTGCACATTGTGCTGCGTACGGTTGCACACACGTCGTACAATTACAACAAGGGAACGCCGAACTGGGAATAACCTTTCATAGGTCCGAATATTTTTTGGCTCTTTTTTCAAAAGTGCCTGCAATGAATGAATCACGTAATTTTTTTTTAGAAAGCTAGTTTGTTGAAGTCTGGCTCTCTGGCAGTGAATTATGTCACATTTGAGCAACACTTTTATTTGCCCACTGCTACAACAAAACCGTAACACCCCCCCCCCCCCCCCCACCCCCCCCCCCCCCCCCACCCCCACACACACACACTTATTTGGCAGTCGGCAAATCATTGTTAGAAATAGATCTAACGTTTCCATTGTTTTTACTGGTAGCAGTACAACTTTACTGGATATAGCTTTGTTTCAATAGAACAAATAAATGTTTGTCTTTTCATTTAAGCCTACTTGTTTTTATTTTGGTTTGTTTTGTCCATTGTTGCCCCCAGAGAACGCATGCCAATCATCTAGACAGAGAATCTCACTATTTGCTTTTTATTATTGGGTTAAAAAATGTCAATGTACATTTTACTTTAGTACATTTATAACTGTGTACTTTTGTACTTTTACTTAAGGGAATGTCTTCAGTACTTCTACCAGAGTTGTTTTTTGCACAACTATCAGTACTTTTACTTAAGTACTGAATATTAGTACTTTTGACATCTCTGGTCATAGCAATGCGTCACATTGACATTATCACTAGTTAGTTGGGAATAATGTGTCAAATTGACATTGTCAATAGATTTAGCTGGAAATAATGTGTCACATTGAAAATGTTCAGTAGAGTTACCTGGGAATAACAACATGTCACAGTGAGATGGGCACGTGTTTGAGTTTTGAGTGTATCACATTGACATGGTCAGTAGAGTCAGTCATAAGTAAAAAAATATATCACTTTGACATTGTCCATAGAGTTAGTCGTGAGTAATAATTTGTGACATTGAAATGACCAAAAGAATTAGGGGTGAGTAACAATGTGTCATATTGACATTGTCAATAGAGTTAGTTGAAAAAAAACAATGTGTCACATTGAAAATGGTCAGTAGAGTTATTTAAGAAGAACAATGCATCACACTGACCTGATCAGTAGCATTAGTCGTGAGTCACAATGCGCCGCTTTGACAAGGGCAGGAGATTTAGTTGGGAATAAATAACAATGAGTCACATTGACATGGCCGGCAGAGTCAGTGGGGAGTAACAATATGTCACATTGACATGGTCAATAGAATTAGTTGGGCGTAACACTGTCACATTAACACGCTCAGTCAAGTGAGTGGTAAGTGTATAACATTGACACCAATCAGTGGCCTTATACTTAAGAGTCAGTCAAACACAGCCTCATGAAAAGCCAAAGTGTACATTGACGTGCACGTACCCTGGGCATGTGGAGCAACAAGTGTCCCGTGGTCTGAGACCTCTGAGCTATCGAGCTGTCGGGCTTGACCTCAGCCGGCAGAACCAGCTGAAATATCTGCACATTTATTATTTGATTGTTAATAACAAGCATGTTACTCATCACTGGACATTTTTTTTTTTATAAGGCCCATTCGACAAGTTCTCAGAGGGACCACCACCCATCAGCCAGCAGGACGTATGCGAGGTTCAAGGGAACTGCATTACATTTGTGACCTGCAGAAATCATTCCACCAGTCAGCCCACCCGGCTGACCCTCACCATAAAACAAGCATCCCTTTAGTGTGAACTTCAATTTGCTCGTCGGCGTTAAAATATGGCAATTTATGAGTGTATTAGTCAGGCCGGAAGGTCGCTGGGAGGGGCCGAGGCGGACCGAACCACCAACGTGTCGTGCGGGGAGGTGGGTGGGGTGACCTCCTGTGGGACCCCTTCGTCAATGTGGTCCAATCTGCCGACTTGGCAAAAGAGTACTCAGCGTTCGCAGAGGACCATAACCTAATTTGCAGCATGACGCAGCATGTCACTGTCAATTCTCGATATGATGAAACAACAACAGGAACATAATGACCATGACGACAGTGATGCTATTGTGGTAACCAACACCATGACAACAGTGATGCTACTGGAATATCATCTTCATGACAACAGAGTTGATACTGTGGTAACTATCTCCATGGAAGTAGTGATCCCACTCGAGTAATAGTAACTTTATCAGGTGACAACAGTGACACAGTGAATATCTTCATCTCCTTAATGAAAGCGATGCTACTGGAGTAACTTCATCTCCATGACGACAACGATGCTATAATGGTAATTATCCCCATGACAACAATGAGTCTCCTGTGGTAACTTTCTCCATGCGGACAGTGACGCAATTGAGGTAACTTTATCTCCAAATATCCTAATGTCATGAAGATTACTAATGCACCGAAATTAAAATTCTTGTCCGTACTGAAAATGAGGCCGCCAAGGCCGGAAACCGAAACACCGAAAGATGTTTCTGTGCCAATTATTAGTGATAGGTATTTATGGCTATGACTGCAGAGATCCCAACCTACAGAAATTATCTTCCAGAACAATTTGTCTGAATTTCCAAACTTTTAAAATTATGTCAAGAACATTACCGCAGGACAGTTATTGCAGTACATTATGTAATAGGATAAAAAGAATTCTGCAAACTGTTCACTTGCACATGATTATCATTAGTCTATAATCATAATTGTTAATACGTTCTGGCTTCAATATTTGTTATTTTAATGTATTTATTGCATCACTTTATTGTTTTTAGCAAATAATCCTTAATTTAGAATTTTACGGCTGCAACACGTTCCAAAAAAGCAGGGACAGGTGGCAAAAAAAGACTGAGACCTGTTTGGAACATCCAACAGGCTAATTGGGAACAGGTGGGTGCCATGATTGGGTATAAAATGAGCTTCCCTGAATTGCTCAGTCATTCACAAGCAAAGATAGGGCGAGGTTCACCTCTTTGTGAACAAGTGCGTGAGAAAATAGTCGAACAGTTTAAGGATAATGTTCCTCAACGTACAATTGAAAGGAATTTAGGGATTTCATCATCTACGGTCCATAATATCATCAAAAGGTTCAGAGAATCTGGAGAAATCCCTGCAGGAAAAGGCAAGGCCGACAACCAACATTGAATGCCCATGACCTTTGATTACTCAGGCGGCACTGCATCAAAACCCGACATCAATGTGTAAAGGCACCATTAATTCTGAAAGGTACATAAAGATTTTGGAGAAACATATGCTGCCATCCAAGCAACGTCGTTTTCATGGACGCCCAAGCTTATTTCAGCAAGACAATGCCAAATCACATTCTGCACGTGTTACAGCAGCGTGGCTTCGTAGTTAAAGAGTGTGGGTACTCGACTGACCTGCCTGCAGTCCAGAACTGTCTCCCATTGAAAATGTGTGGCGCATTATGAAGCTTCAAATACGACAACGGAGACCCCGGACTGTTGAACAGCTGAAGCTGTACATCGAGCAAGAATGGGAAAGAATTCCACCTACAAAGCTTCAACAATTAGTGTCCTCAGTTCCCAAACGTTTATTGAATGTTGTTAAAAGAAAAGGTGATGTAACACAGTGGTAAACATGACCCTGTCCCAGCTTTTCTGGAACGTGTTGCAGCCATAAAATTCTAAGTTAATGATTATTTGCTAAAAACAATAAAGTTTATCAGTTTGAACATTAAATATCTTGTCTTTGTAGTGTATTCAATTAAATCTATATTGAACCTGATTTGCAAATCATTGTATTCTGTTTTTATTTATGTTCAACACAACGTCCCAACTTCATTGGAATTGGGGTTGTATTAATTAATTCCCTGTTTTAGACTGCGTTGGTCCTGTGTCGCTGCGTATTATTTTCTCTCCAGACACTTCCTAATTTGCCTATTTTGCTGTTCAAAGTTGGTTAAGCTCGGTAGCTATAAATTAATTACTCATCGTCCTCCGTTCGTCATAACAATACTTGTCATGGAAGTGGCTTATGCTGCGTTGTCACTGGACGTGAAGCGAACGTTTCCCTCCGTGGCTCAGCATCGTGTTTAGCCGTGTTAGATACCCAGCTGTAACTTGTATGTAGCTGGGGCTTGTAGTATTCCCCCATAGTACCCGTACAGCCAAAAGCAGGTAGGTTGGGTGACTGTTCAATGTGTATGCGCCTTTTTTTTATTTTTTTAAATACATTTACAATGTAGTGTACACACCAAAGGCACTTTTATGCCATTTTCGGCTGAACATTTTCAGTGACTGAATCTTCGGTGCATGTAAGATGCAGATGAGTCAGTCCACACGTACTTTTCCTTTGACGGAGACTTTGACGTATGTTGGCTGCACGTCCACGTCCATCAAGGAGGTGTCCATGTGCCTGTGGAGGGCAGGGGATTCGTGGGGGGCACGGGGGTGGGGTGTCAAAGGGAGACAAAATTTTTCACCTCTGAGGCAGGTACAGTAACTGCTCTTTAGTTGCTAAATGCTAGTTGCTAACTGTGTGTGCATGTGCGTGAGTACCTGTACACTGCCAAGTCTAAGACAATCCTGCTGTTGTTGTCATCTTCCGTCAGAGAGAAGTCCAGTCTGCCAAGTCAGTAGAGTTCGTTAATCAACATCAGATGTTACATGATACAGAGTGTGTGTGCGTGTATGTGTGCGCGCGCACATATAGTCATACTTGGGCTCATTGACATTCAGGACTCGTCCATCAGCAGTTATCAGGGTTCTCGGGGGCTTCACTTTCCTTTCGTTACCTCTGCAGGGACACACAACAGCATCAGCTGAGCTCTGTATGCGTGTGTGTGTGTTCGTGTGTGTGCATGTATGTGTGTGTGTGTGTGTGTGGGCGCGCGTGCGTGTGTGCCACAGGAGCATCCTCTATGATATATTCTCATGAAGCTCCTGCCTGGGTGAGGGGTTGGTCCTTCACCCCTCGGACCGCATAAGATTAGTACCGTACAGTCATCTGTCAATCTCTCTCACACACACACACACACACACACACGCGCATACGCATGCATGCATGCATATGCACACACGCCCACAAACACACACAGAATGTTTAGTCGTGAAAATGACATTACATCTGATTTTTCTTCATCTCTGCTCGCTGTACTCGTTGCAGGCGTGATGGAAAACTCTTCAAAGAGCAAAATCGGAGTGGCAGGTGAAGGGTCGCCCAGCAGTCAGGGCCACGGCGAGCGCCTCATCACTGTAACTCGTCACCATGACTGGTCACGGTGACAGGTCACTGCGGAGTGATCGTCAGGAGCTAAAGTGGTGTTGAGCCAAGGTACTTCCTGGCCCAATGTTTCCATCAAGGCCTCGACAGACCACACGGGATCACAACAGATCTCAATAGACAACAGTGGATCAAACTAGACCACTCGATCACGTTCGACTGAAATGGATCGGAATTTCGTAAATGGACTGCACTTATATAGCGCTTTATCTACACCAGTGATTCCCAACCAGTGTGCCGTGAGCACTCTTCAGTTGTTCTCAAATTTTACTTTTGCTCCGAATTTTTTTTACATCCAAGAAATAATGTATCTTTATTCATCTATTTATGCCAGTGAGGCACAGAACAAATACATGCTCTTCTATTAGATGGCAGGAAGTACATAAAGTAATGAATGTATCCACTTTTTGTGACATTTTTGTTTGTTGGTGTGCCATGAGATTTTTCCCTTGAAAAATATGTGCCTTGGCTCCATAACGGTTGGAAATCACTGATCTACACCATCACAGTGCCCAAAGTGGTTTACAAAGCCTCACATTCACCCACTCACACACCCTTTCAGACACCAATGGGCAGCTGACAGGCCCGGTGGGAGCAAATTAGAGTTCGGTGTCTTGCGCAAGGACACTTCGATATGCGGACAGTTGGAGCCGGGATTCGAACCGGCGACGCTTCGGTCACTGGACGACCCGCTCTACCAACTGAGCCACAGCCGCCAAATTTATCACATTCAACTCCACACTAGATCATACTCGATTGTACTGGATCATACAAAACCTCACTGAATCACACTAGTATGCACTAGTCCACACTGGACCACCATTGTATCACACTGCACCGCACCTGATCACACTGGATCACAACAAACCACAGTGGACACATTCAACCAAAAAAGATCAGACTAGACCACACTCACACTTGACTGAAATTGATCACACTTGATCACATTCGACCCCACACTGGGCCAAACTCAACGACAATGGATCATAATAAACCACAATGGATCACACGAGACCACAACTGATCACATTTAAACCCAACTGGATCACACTCATTCACAATGTATAATATTGGAGAACAGTGGATCCCAATAATCCGTGCTGGACCACAGTGGGTGACACTAGACCACAGGCAGATCACGTAGGATCACACTGAAAAACAGTAGATCACACTAGAATACTCCAGATCACACTGGGTCTCAACTGACCAGTGTTCAGACTCACACAAGCAAGACCAGCAGTGACAACAAAACAAAAACAGTTTTATTTAGCAAGGGTTGGCATGCAATGCGCTTCCAGGCCCACTGGGGGAAATTTAGGGCTCAATGTCTTGCACAGGGACGGTTCAACGGGTTTGTGTGCGGTCATGTGACCACCTTGTGCCGTCTGATTGGTAAATTGGAGTCAATTGACACTCGTGTTCACGTTGGATTGGCACAACGGCGCCCCATGCGTTAAGTCGATCATGAAGTCCAAAAATATATCGCGCCTGCAATAATGGATAAATAAAAGTAGCGAGCGGCATTCTGCAACTAAATTATACTTTTGTATCAAAACTTGTTTGTCAAGTGTTGTTTTCTTATTGTTTGCATTTCAGAGCAACAAAACTCCTTCAAAAACCAGACATTTACACATAAACTTTGCTCATTTGACAGACATGCATGTTCAAGGTCAACCAGGCAGACAAAAGAATACCGTAATTTCTCATGTATAATGTGCATTTCCCCCCCAAAAAATTGTCAAAGGTCAATAGTACGCATTATACATGGGACATTTTATAAATGTATGCCGCCATCTATAGGTTATGAAAAAGCTGTACACTATCATTCCAATATGCCACTGCCACCGAGAGGTTATGAGAAAGGTGTAGCCTACACTTTGATTCCAATATGACAGAGGTACGTATGACTGCATATATGTACAATTGTGCTCATATGTTTAAATACCCTGGGAGAATTTGTGAAATATAGTTTTTTAAAATACGACTGATGACTGAAAAAACATCATTAATTTCTTTATGGTTATGTGTTGTTTAATAATAATAATGCCTTTCTGGCGGCACAGTGGTTGACTGGTTAGCACATCTGCCTCACAATACTGAGGACCGGGGTTCAAATTCCGGCCCCGCCTGTGTGGATTGCATGTTCTCCCCGTGCCTGCGTGGGTTTTCTCCCGGCACTCCGGTTTCCTCCCAAATCCCAAAAACATGTGTGGTAGGTTGATTGAAGACTCTAAATTGCCCGTAGGTGTGAATGTGAGTGGGAATGGTTGTTTGTTTATATGCACGCCCGCGACGCTAGTGAGGATAAGCGGTACAGAAAATGAATGGATGGATGAATAATAATAATAACATAACTTATATAGCGCTTCTCAAGACACTCAAAGACACTAATCAGATGACAATAACAGTAAGGTGGGTGAACGGGAAGCGCGAGTACTGGTGTCAACAACGATGTCCACCGCAGTAGAATGCAGACAAGTCTCGCCGGCAGGCAGGAGCCTGTGTGGATGTAGAGGGGAGAGGAACGGATATGTGCAGTAGTTGAGCTTGCTGCGTGGATGTTCACGAGTCACGACTGAAGCTGGGTGTTCCAGAGCATGCTGAGAGAGAGATAGGTAGGTGATAACTTAGCTTAAGTTTTTTTTGTTTTGGTTTTAAATCTCCCCACCTTTCCTTGTTTACAGTACGTGAAAACAACAACACATAGTCTGGTGAACGTGTTGCGTGGACGTGAACCTCGGGGCTGACTCATGAACTGAATGAGGAAGCACTTGAATGATTCTGTGAGAAAGAACTGAACAATTTGGTGAACAAATCTTTTGAACAAATCGAGTCTAGTGATTCAGTACACTCAAAAGAACCGCGGTGCCCATCACTAGTCTTAGTGGGTAGCTGTAGCTCAATTGGTAGAGAGGGTCATCCAATGAAAAAAGGGTCAGCAGTTCAAATCCTGGCTCTGACTGTCCTTAATTTCTCCCAGTGGTCATGGCAGCCCTTGCTAAATAAAAATGTATCGGTTTTGTTTTCGATGTTGGTCTTGCTGGTCACCAGGAAGACGAGCACAAAAACAGCATGTTCTGGTGAGCACCTTTCTGGTCGACGCTGTTTTTTTTAGCAGTGAAGATTTGATTGAACCTTGATTGAGTAATGCTGTAGCGACACCCAGTGGTGACAAGTGAAATGTGCACCTCATCATAACTCGTTTTCCTTTCATCTATTTTATGGAGAGTAGATCTCGTATAAGGTCGCAGATGACTTTGGGCAAGAGGCGGTATTCACCCTGGATTAGTCACCAGTCAATATCAGGGTACACATTGACAAACAAGGGACTGGTCGCCAGTCAATGTCAGGGAAAGGGTAGACAAAATTGCATTAACTTGCAGTAGCTTGTGTACTTAACTAAAAAAAGTTAGCCAGTTTGAGAAGATGACTCACTTCTCCTTGGCCATTCTTTTGGCCTCCAGGTGCCGGTGAGCCTCCAGGCGCGATTCCGGGGTAAAGGGACACGGTGTGTGCCAAAATTCCTTCTCCCGTCGCTCTTCATCCGACTCTGTCGCCTCCTCCTGCTTCTCCTCTGAGTCAGAAGCACTGTATGGACAGAAATAGAGTGATGACGTTCAAGCAAAAGTAAAGCAAATCTTAATGCCTGTAAAGGGAGCATAAAAAACATTTTTTATTTTTTTTTGACACAACACAGGTGGGCGGCACAGTGACCGACTGGTTAACACATCTGCCTCACAGTTCTAAGGAACCTGGATTCAAATCTGGCCTCGCCTGCGTGGAGTTGGCATGTTTTCCCCGTGCCTGCGTGGGTTTTCGCCGCATACTCCAGTTTCCTTCCACATCCCAAAAACATGTATGGCAGTTGAATAGCAGGCTCTAAATTGTCCGCAGGTGCGAACGGTTGTTGGCTTATATGTGCCCTGCAATTGACTGGCGACCAGTTCAGGGCACTAAGATGCACAGATGGCACTAAGATATTGCGGGAGGGCCAAAAACTATACACCCCACTCTGACTTGCTTTTAGCCAAGAAAATCCATACAATTGAGGGGGGGGGGGGGGGGGGGGTTAACTATAAAATCCCTATCCTAAAAATCCATACTTCCAAATGTAAGCAGACAACTTCAAGGCCCGGTACACACATACGTAAAGACAATCAGGCAGTTTTTGTCACAACTTCTCATTATGCAACAGCACTGATGTCATTAACGGGACTCATGAGTCATGACTCAACTATAAAGTCCACTGAATAAAAATGCCTATTTCCTAATTCGGGAGCCACTCATTCCCTACTCACAAATCACTAAAAAGAGATTTTCAGTGGCTACTTTAAGAAACTATCCAGGTCCCCCAGGTAAATGTCCCTATATGAAGATGAAGGAGTAGGAAATGAGTGTATGAGTCCCACCTCTGCGTTCAATATTTAACAAAATCCGTCAATGGTAACATGACTCCTACCCGTCCCGACTTCCTGCCCGATCTGCAGCCTGCTTCCTGTTGGCCTCCTCCTCTTCCTTCTGCTGGGCGTTCTTCCTCAGGTATTGGTCCTCCTGCTCCATAACACGCCTCTTCAGCTCCTCCAGGCCCTGATTGGCTGCGATGACCTCCGACCGCGTTATCGCCGTGCCGTCGAGACACTGAGCACAGACAAGCGGGAAGGAGACTTGAAACCCTACTTTCAAATCCTAACCTTTGTTTGAAACCCTAACCTTGTCCATCCATCCATTCTCAATGCCGCTCATCCTGTTCAGGGTCGTGGTGCGCTGGAGCCTATCCCAGCTGACTTCGGGCGAAAGGCGGACTACACCCTGAATAGGTCATCAATCAGTTTCAGGACACATGTAGACATGGACAACCACTCGCACTCACACCCTAACCTTGTTTAAAACCCCAATTTTAAAGCCTAACCTTGTTAAACACCCTAGTTGGACACCTTTTCCCTTGTTTGAATCCCAAATTAGAAACCCTAATTCATGTTTGAAACCTTCATTTCAAACCCCACTTTGAAACCTTAAAACCCTAATTTTAAAGTCTAACAATGGCTAGAAACCCTATTTTGAAACACTAACCCTAACTTGGGCCCTTAATTTGAAACGCTAACCTTTGTTTGAAAGAGTAATCTTATTTTGTAACCCTCAAGATAACACAAACTTTGAAACCTTGTTTGAAACCCTAATCCAGGCTGAAGACCCCAATTTATAACCCAAAATTAGTTTGAAACCCTAATCCTGGCTCAAAACCTTATTTTGAAATTGTGACCCTGGTTTGAAACCCTAACCATAACTTGAAACGCTAACCCTTGTTTCAAACCCGAATCCCGTCTTGAAACCCTAATTCGTACCCTAATTTGGGACCCCAATTTGAAACCTTAACCTTGGTTTAAAACCTCTACTTTAAAACCCTAACCCTTCTTTGAAACCCTGATTTGAAACCTGAACTGTGTCTCAAAATCCTAATTGTAAACCCAAACCCTGCCTTGAAACCATAACCCATGACTGAAACCACAGCTAAGAACTCTACTCCGGGGTAGATTCCCTAGCCTTTGTTTTTTGTGTGTCATGCGTTACCTTGAGTTGCGGTAGTGTCGCTACGACGTATTTCCGGTATCCTTCAAAGAGCGTGCAGGGGTTCCCCACCAAGAAGAGTTGAGACAAGTGGATGTTTTGTTTCAGGGTCTCCACGCTGCTCAAACGCCCCACGAAGTTGACAGTCAGGTCCAACTTTTGGAGATTCTCGCAGCCTACACAAACATAGACCTTTTAAGGTTTTCAGTCACTTTACATGACGAGCCACTATATGGTTAGGGTGTTTATTTAGCTAGTTTTGAGGCTTTGACCTGGTCAGTAAGTCATAGAATGGTATTGGTATTTCTCTCCGTCATAATCAAATTTTTTTCTTCTATTCAAAAGCTGTGCGGACGTCAAAGCCAAAGGGATGCAATGCTGCCATCTAATGCCGTCTGTTCATCATTACTGTCATGTAGAATTTCACAGACAAGCTGGGTGAGACCCTCGTCCACGCCTGCCCGTACCCGACGAATATATTCGTCTGTGGCTGTCAACGGTTAGACTCCAGTTAATGACAGTCAATGCTTTAATTTAATGTTTCTTTTTTTTCAAATTTCTAATTGAGCCAAACCTTTGAACAATAGTGTCCTTTTTTGACATTTCTGTTTGAAGGTGTGTCATGAGATTTGATTTTCTCTAATGTAAAATACAATATGTGCCTTTCCTCAATAAAGGCTGCTTTAGTCAGCTTGTTTGTCGTTCATTTGGTTAGCAAGTCAACTTGTGAGGCCTTTCGTAGCTGACACACGCCCGCACACACAAACAAAAACAAACTCAAACTGACCTTCCAGGTTTTCAATGACTAGTATGTTGTTCAAGGCCAGGTTCAAGTACTCCAGCTTCTTGAGGCGGCCTACGTTCTCTACCAGAGGGGGGGGGGGAGGGAAACACTTGTTGTAGGACTTCTACCGTGCCGACCACACACACACAAAACCTCACCGATCCGGGGTATGAGGTTGTTCTGCAAGTAGAGGATCTTCAGGTCCCTGCACCAACGCTCGATGTGCTCAATCCTCTCAATATCCTGTTGGTGCAGGGAGACCTCCTCCAGGGAGAAGATCTCACACTCGTTGTGCTCGGCGCGACGCCGGATCAGATCTTCTGTGACTACACCCAGACAGACACACACACACACACACACACACACACACACACACACGTAATGACTAGTTAGTAGTTAACTAGAAAGTCATTTCCATCAGTAAGCCAGATAGTTGGTCGGCTAAGAGGTCAGTGACCTAGTTAGTAAGGTGTTTAGTCAGTCAGTTTTCAAACAGTTCAGTTAAGTCAATATGCTGGTAAATAAGTTAGTCAACTACTAAGGTGTTTGGTTAGGCAGCCGGTCAGTAAATCAGTTCTACTGTAGTTAGTTACTGAAGTTGAATGACTTATAGTGAGACAAACAAAGCTAGTTAGTCAGCCGAGAAGCCAGGGTGTCAAAAAGCTAGTTAGTAAGTATATAGTAAAATAGTTAGTCAGTGAGCTAGTAAGTAAGGCATTTAGCTAGTTAGTGGCACAGTCAGTCACTTTTATTGTAGCTAGTTGGCTAGTCAGTGAGTTATTGAGCCAGACATAGCGCTAGATAGCCAAATATCAAGCCAGGTCAGTCAATAAAGGGTTTAGGTAGGTAGTGGTTAGCTGGTCGACCATTCACATATCCTGTAGTTGAGGGGTGATAAACCGGCTTGTCAGGGTTTCTAATTCGGCCCATCGGGATAGGACACATTAATTGCCATTTTTCAATAAAAAATAACATTCATTCATTCATTTTCCAAACTGCTTATTAAGGGTCGTCGGGCGTGCTGAAGCCTATCCCAGCTGACTGACCCTGAACTGGTCGCCAGCCAATCGCAGGGCACATAGAAACAAACAACCATTCGCACTCACATTCACACCTTTGTAAAAAAATTAGAGTCTTCTATGAACCTCCAATGCATTTATTTGGGATGTGGGAGCAAAGCAAAGCATCTGTCACGGTTTGGGGTTTTCGAAGGCGAGGAAGGAGTGCAGGAGTCTCGAAAAAATACAAACAGATTGACGAGTCAACGAGGAACACCTGGACAAGACACGAGTGGCTGGAGAGAGCTGATTGGTCGACACGAGGTAGAAGGTTGACGAGGACAGGTGGACACAATAACTGAATGAGCACACGATATGAACAACATGGAACGCAGGAAAACATGAAACCAAACTAAACACAACCCAAACCAAAACACAGACCATGACAGCAAATTTATTTAAATAGCGCATTTCGTACACATGGTAACTCAATGTGCTTTACATTGAAAAAAAACTAAAACATTTAAAACAAAGACAAAAAAATAAAATAAAAATACAATTAAAACAGCATACAGTGCAAGAAATATCATTTAAAAGTGGAAATGCCCTAAAAAAGCATGTGAAAAAAGAAGAGTTTTTAAGCTGGACATAAAAACATGCACACTTGGGGCTGACATCACTACTGTTGGCAACTTATTCCATTTGTGTGCAGCATAATAGCTACATGCTGCTTTGGACTCTGTGCTCCACTATTTGACCTGAGTCTGTCGATCTCAGAGCCCTACTGGGTTTATATTCCATTAGCATTTCATTTATGTATTCAGGACCTAAATCGTTTAGTGATTTATAGACCAGTAGGAGAACTTTAAAATCTATACTAAAGCTGACTGGGAGCCAGTGTAAAGACTTAGGAATTGGAGTAATATGCTCTGACTTCTTTGTTCTGGTCAGAATCCGAGCTGCAGCATTTTGAATGAGCTGCAGCTGTTTAATAGTCTTTTTAGGGAGTCCAGTCAGAAGACCATTACAATAGTCAAGTCTACTTGAGATAAAAGCATGGATGAGCTTCTCCTGGTCCGCTTGGCACATGCAAGCCTTCACTCTGGATATGTTCTTCAGATGGTAGAAGGCAGTTTTTGTAATTGATTTAATATCACTGTTGAAAGTCAGGTCGGACACCAAGGTTTCAGACTTGGTCTTGGGTTTTTAAAGAGAGTGACTCCATGTATTTACTAACAGCAATCCTCTTTTCTTTATTGCCAAAAACAATGAAGTCAGTTTTGTTGTGGTTTAATACATTTATCTGTTTTAGACAGTGACACCTCAATTGAACAGTAGTCATCTGGAGACACTGCTAGATATAACTGTGTGTCATCTGCATAGCTATTATAATAGTCAACATTAAAGTTCTGAAGAATTTGACCCAAGGGTAGCATATACAGGCTGAACGGGGGGTCCAAGAACTGAAGAAGAAATCGAAGTCCCCGGAGAAAACCAACGCAGAGAGAGAACATGGGAGAACATGTAAACTGCTCTCAGCACTGTCAGGTGTTTGTTTGGGTAGTTAGCGTTCTAGCTAATTAGCCGGCCGATCACTTTCACTGTTGTTTGCCAGTGAATTAGCGAACCAAACAGAGAGCTAGTTAGTCAGTGAGTAGGCTGTTGAGTTACTTAGATGGTTTTGTACTAAATGATTTTGGTGAGTTAATCAAGAGAAAGCGTCAACTTACTGTAAACCATCTTTCGTCTCCGTTGGAAGGCGTTGCCCTAGAAACCAACGCCGGTTCTGCGTTCAGGGACACTGGGAAATACGACAACTACCTAGGCGTAACCTCCTTGGGGACCAACCGGCGAACTTCCACACTACTTCAGCACCCAAGTGGCTGCGTTGTTTTTTTGTTTTTTTTGTTTGTTTGCACCATCACATGATGTAATTTTACATTCTTAGATCAAATGTTAGCGTTATAAAGCTGTTTATTCAGGCATAGCTACACGTACGCGACTCGAACGTTACACACATACTGTGCGTGTGAAGTTATTTGCAAATGGATCCCAAGAAACGGGATGTTATGTGAATAACATCTAAAAAAAAAAGAACATTGCGTCATTTACTTGAATGTTTTATGTACGCTCATTTATTGCAATGATCTTGGCCCAGTAATTTTTTTCTGGCTCAGAATAAATTTTAAAATAGGCTGATCCGGATACCACAAAATCAGGATTACAGAATCCAGATTAGTGTTTTTTGGATAAAACAAGTACTAGGGTTCATACCACGTGTATTTTTACCCTTCACCCATTTATTGACCAAAATAATGTTTTAAATAATAGCCAGATGTTTAAGGTGACCTAATATTTTGTAAAATAAATTTTCTTTAAATTTTACAACTTGGAACTGGTTGGATGAAATGTTTTTTGAAATACTGGGCACTTGTGATTACTAAATGTTCTCTTATTATCTTTAATAACAAAGACATCAAAGACAGACATACAGTGCCGTAAAAAAGTATTGGGCCCCCTTCTCAAATTCTTATATTTTTGCAGTTTCGCCACTGTAATGTTTAAGATCACCAAACAAATGACAATATATTTAACCCGTGAGTTTAAAATGCTGTTTTTAAATGGTGATTTTATTTATTAAGATAAAAAACAATTTAAATTACCTACCACTCCAAAAACCTTCATTTTGTGTGTTTTTTTTTTAAGCCATTCAGAAGTTGACTTGCTGGTGTGTCTTGGATTGTTATCCTGCTACACAATCCAAGTGCGCTTTAGCTTGAGGTCACAAACTGATGGCTGAACATTCTCCATTCCCCAACATTCGAAGCAGCCCAAGAACATCACATCACCACCACCACATCTGAGTGTCGGTGTTATGTTCTTTTTCTGAAATGCTGTGCTACGTTTACACCAGATGTAACGAGACTACGCACCTTCCATGGATGAGTCATTGTTGTTCTCTTGGGGTAATCTTTGTAGGCCGGCCACTCCTGGGAAGGTTCACCACTGTTCCATGTTTTCTCCATGTGAGGATAACAGCTCCATAAAGCTTTAGAAATGGCCTTTGTAACCCTTTCCAGACAGATAGAGGTCAGTGACTTTATTTCCCGACTGTTCTGGAATTTCTTTGAATCGCGTCAATTTGTTGCAGCTTTTTTTTTTTTTTTTTAGATCTTTTGTCCGACTTGATTTTGTTGGGACAGATTCTGTTCAAGTGATTTCTTGATTGGACATGTCTGGAGGTAATCAGGCTTGGGTGTGATCAGTGAAAATTAACCAAAGATTGTGACTAGCCACAATTATTTCATGATTTAACCATTGGGGTAATTACTTTTTCACACAGGGCCAGGTAACTTTGATTTATTATTTCCTTAATAAATGAAATCAACATTTAAAAAAACAGCATTTGAAGTTATATTTACCTATATTTGTACAACATATCAGCTATTATTCAGAAAGGTGCACTTTTAATTTTAGGGTTGTGAGTCCATTTCCTGTCTCTTGCTTATACAATTAATTAAAAAGGTAGGAAGAAATGTGACACACATGATGATACAGTTGTGTGGCATGAACACAAGCAAATAAAAGGACGCCAACAGGATGCTAAGGTTACAAAAGGGTCAAATATTTCCAGTAAATTTCCAAGGAAATTTAAACTGGAGGAAATAATCTAAATGAGGAAACTTTGTAAAAAAAAAAAATCCATTGACATTCAACTCGAGCCATGCAGTGAGTCGGCATCGCTCACGGCACATTTCTTAGTTGTACATCTGTAAATAAAGAACCATTTGGCCATCAAAAGCCCTTTCTAAGTCTGCTATTCGTTGTTTTATAGTTTGAGTTGTTACAAAAAGGAAACATTTTTAGCGTCAAAGTCACTGTTCTGCTCCAAATGTTTCTTTTGACCAAAAGCTGTTTTTCTCCGCTTGGTCGGAAACCGGTGCGTTTGGTGAAACCAACCCCTGTTGCTGATTGAACAATGGAAAACACTAGAAAAACAAAATCCTGGTGAAAGAATAGTCTACTTTTGCTTATCTTGCTGCAGAACACAATATTCTGTGTTCAATTTGGTAAATGGCTGGTGTGTTCCCATAAATTGCTGTTAATTCTCATGTAATGTTTACAACTTTGAAAATTCTGGGGACTTTCCAACCCTGAATTTGCAGAACTCTGACCTCTGGTACCCCTCATTTTACGTCCATATATATTTATTGTTTAAACAATAATGATGGTGTGTGTTTTATAATAACAGTAATGCTGATATAATATGTGATGGCTTTCACGTGTTGGTGTGACACTTTTTGAGGTGCATGTTGAGAGGGTGATGGGCGAGGAAGGTGCGCGGGCACAGCGTGCAGGCGTAGGGCCGCGCGCCCGTGTGGATGTTCTGGTGCGACTTGAGGTGCGCCGATTGCGTGAAACGCTTTCCACACTGCTGGCAACCGAAGGGCCTCTCGCCCGTGTGGATGCGCATGTGCACGTCGCGGCTCTGCACCGTAGCGAACGTCTTGTTGCACACGCGGCAAACGTGGCGCCGCCCTCTGTCCGGCGCTGCCGCCTCGCCGTCTCGGTACTGGAAGGCGGCAACGTCACAGTCGGGGGGCGCCGAGCCCGACACGCTGACCATCTTGAGCCCGAAGGCGCCGCCGGGCTCATCGTGCTCGAAGTGAGTGTAGGAGACTTGATCGGACGTCGGCTCGCTCCAAGAGTTGCCGACGTTTTCGGACAGGTGAGGTTCCATCAGAGACATGCTGGGGAAATAAGGCAGCTGGTCAGCGGGCAGCTGAACATCGCCCTCCACAAGATGGACGTCAGCTTCTACGAGAAATGACATCACATTGCCACAATTTTAGCTACTTCACATTGGTTAGTTTTATAATTGTGTGAATGCAGTGGTTATAAAAAGTCTACAAACATCTGTTCAAATGTAGAAAATACGGCACAACAGTCGCATTACCAAAAACTGGGCGTCCTTCCAAAGTTGATGAAAAGACCAGACAAAAACTGTATCGAACCGTTTAGTCAGAAATCGTGATGCGTATCGAATCATGACCTTGGTGTATCGTTCTAGCCCTAGAATTGAGGGTAACTGGAAAAAGATGTCAGATTCCATATTCCATCATACATATAAACATTTTATCATAACAGCCATTCAAAATAGGCAGCTCTCCTTGCCCACATGTGAGAGCATTACTGTATCCTTCATTGCTCGATATTTTTAAATTCACAAACTATATTTTCCACAAGTATATTCAACTCATTAATTGCCAGCTGTTTTTAAAACAGAGTGCCACATTTTGTCAGCCATCATACAGCATTTTGACTTTCAAATTTTTTTCTGAGTCTTTGATTTTAAGTATGGTACGTATTTATATTTATTTATTCATAAGTAAGTATTTATGACTTTTCTAAAACACATAACTACTCATATACCTAATATCACTATGAAATAATTTACAAACTTTCACTAGACCTATGTATAATATGCACTATTGACCTTTGAAGATTTTTTTGCATTACACACAACAAATTACAGTACTTAAATTATTGTGCTCTAATATAATATCAGTGGCATAATACACAAAAAAAAAAAAAAAAAAACATCAACGATACTATTGTTTATCGTGATAGTTTAGAGGTCGGAAAACTTTTATGGCCTGCAGATGGCCTCATGCTCTTTGCATGCTCCCACTCTCTGAAGCTGAAACTCGAAAAAGCAGATTATAAAGTCCTTCACTAAATTTACATAATCAGAAGATTCCCACCGGCTACCTAGCCAGCTGTTGTAGTTCGCTTGGGAATGTCCTTGAATAAGACTAACAATAGCTTGCCGGTTTTAGCAAGGCTAGACATCAAGTTACTTCTGCGTTTTTATCTCTCCAATGCAAGCTCTTTGGTTCCTCGGTTTCTCTGCTTTAGAGCGAGACGCCAGGTCCGACTCCGCCGTCCTAAAACGGAGCCCGCCGCACCCGCCGACGTAGGCAGCCCGGCCGCTCCGCGAGTTCCCACGGCGGGGCGTCCATCGAGCAACGAGTTTCTCCAAGACATATCACTCAGGGGATTATGTAAAAAGCATAAAATCTGTGCGTCAGTACAGCCTGTTACTCACAGCTGCCAACGCACGTACGTGCTGCTCCATACGTGCTGATGTTCCGCAGCAAACTTGCTGGAAATCGCTGTTTGTGACTGACTGAGGTGTTTTGATTAAAACAGAAACGTTGCTTCACCCGAGGATACGCGGTGGTAGCATGCTAGCCCCTAAAAGTGTGGGGCATATACACGAACAGTTGTAATTCCTACACCGTTTAGCTGATTTGGATGCAAATACCCTCAAATTAAAGCTGAAAGTCTGCAGTTAAAGCACATTTTGCTCATTTAATTTCAAACCAATTGTGAAGCTGTTTAGAGCCAAAAAGATGACAAATGTGTCCATGTCCCAATATTTATAGACCTGATTGGAAACATATATCAATCCTGCTAGTAACATAAAGAGGAAGTTTATAGAATTAACATTATGCATCATTCATGTATGATTATCATCAGTAGACGTTTGTTGAGCCAAGGCACCTAATTTTACTAAAACCTCACCATAAATCACCCAAAAAATAAATTATAAAAAGTAGGACTACACAATTATTTTGATCAATATTGTAATCACGATTATTAATCTTGATTATTCCTCGTTAGGGGAAAAAAAATAAAAAAATTTATTGCACTACTTTTCAACAAACAATATGTAACAGCCTTCAGTGCAAAATGATTCTTTAAATAAGAATAAATGATAGAAAATAATGAAAAAATAACTGTACCCCAAATAAATTCTACTTTCCAAAAGCCTATCTGAATAAATATGCTAAAAAGGCTGTAGGTGATGACTTTTCATTTGAAAATCCCCCTCAACATAGTGAACTGTCAGGGAAGGGTACGCCTCCATTGTTCTGTTTGATTGGTCATTTGTACCCGGTCTGCAAAGAACTCAACATTTGTAATTTCCCTCTTTCTTTACAGTGGGGCAAAAACGTATTTAGTCAGCCACCAATTGTGCAAGTTCTCCCACTTAAAAAGATGAGAGAGCCCTGTAATTTCCATCATAGGTATACCTCACTTATGTATAAAAGAAACAGTCCCACTCCAAACTCCACTACGGCCAAGATCAAAGAGCTGTCAAAGGACACCAGAAACTAAATTGTAGACCTGCATCAGGCTGAGAAGATTGAATCTGCAATAGGAAAGCAGCTTGGTGTGAAGAAATCAACTGTGGGAGCAATTATTGGAAAATGGAAGACATACAAGACCACTGATCTGGGGCTCCACGCAAGATCTCACCCCGTGGGGACAAAATGAGCAAAAATCCCAGAACCACATGGGGGGACCTAGTGAATGACCTGCAGAGAGCTGGGACCAAAGTAACAACGGCTACCATCAGTAACACACTACGCAGGCAGGGACTCAAATCCTGGAGTGCCAGACGTGTCCCCCTGCTTAAGCCAGTACATGTCCAGGCCCGTCAGAAGTTTGCAAGAGAGCATTTGGATGATCCAGAAGAGGATTACGAGAATGTTATATGGTCAGATGTAACCAAAATAGAACTTTTTGATAAAAACTCAACTTGTCATGTTTGGAGGAAAAAGAATGCTGAGTTGCATCCAAAGAACACCATACCTACAGTTAAGCCTGGGGGTGGAAACATCATGCTTTGGGGTTGTTTTTCTGCAAAGGGACCAGGACGACTGATCCGTGTCAAGGAAAGAATGAATGGGGCCATGTATCGTGACATTTTGAGTGAAAACCTCCTTCCATCAGCAGGGGCATTGAAGATGAAACGTGGCTGAGTCTTTCAGCATGAAAATGATCCCAAACACACTGCTCGGAGAACAAAGGAGTGGCTTCGTAAGAAGCATTTCAAGGTCCTGGAGTGGCCTAGCAAGTCTCCAGATTTCAACCCCATAGGAAATCCTTGGAGGGAGTTGAAAGTCTTTGTTGCCCAGCAACAGCCCCAAAACATCACTACTCTAGAGGAGCGCTGCATGGAGGAATGGGCCAAAAATTTGATGAACTGTGCAGCCCAAATAAAAAGTATGACTGAAATAATGACGGCGGCACGGTGCTCGATCAAATTTGTTGTGTTGAAGCATTTAGATGACGGTCCCCACGACGTACTTCAGTTGTGCACAGATTACGTCACCGTAAAATAGTCCCACACCGATGACGTGTTTTTTCACCGACAAGATTGAAAAAACTTTATTGGGCGTCAGATAGTTACGGTACTGCGCGACAAGACACGTGACAAGGCTAAAAATGAACTAGCTTTTGGATTCATACACGACGAAGACGCGGAGTTAAATGTCTTGTGCGGGGCCGATCGATGACGACTTACGACATGAAAGCCGATCAGCATAAAATGCTAATTATCGGGCGATACCAATAACACCGATCAGATCGGCATAAGTCTACTAACTATACAAGGCATAATTGCTTTTCAATCAATCATAATTAATTTTCCTCACAGTCAACGTGTACCGAACCGAAAACCGTGAACACAAAACCAATATACAAATGGATTTGGTGAACCGTTCCCCCCCTAACACATACACCGACATCCAATGCTGGCCTTTCTCTCCCTCATAATCGAGGTGACGAGATGAGATTCATCACCTAGTCTTTATCTTCTCCTCAAACGCTGTGCTGCTCTCAAATCCAAAGCGATGCAACAACACCATCTACTGGCGTATGTTTGTCATTGCAGTTCCACAAAAGCTTGAATATCACAGACAAGCTCGGCGAGACCCTCTTCCATACCAACCTGTTGAAAAACGTACTTGATGAATGTATTTCTCGGTGGGAGTAAACACTTGGATTCCAGTTGACAAATGGAAATGTCCACGGCAGTGAATGAGTTAAGTTCCTATGACTGTTCTATTTGGCGAGACCTTTGTACCGTCGGATTACTTCGTCACTTTGGGACATTTAAAATGTAAGAAAATGAATACAAATGATCTTTTTCACCCAATCTCGATCAGCTGAAAATCACGTGATCAACCCTTATTTTCGATCACGTGATCGGATCGGGACATCCTTAGTTAAAGAACCCTAGTTCATTTTGTAAATTCCTGGTTTATGGCCATGGTAAGTTTCCAACTTTGAAAATCCAGGAATTATGCCACCCTACTTGTGATAAGGGGGTTTACATGGAGACTTCTATTACAATTATAATCGGTTTAGAAAATGCTCCATAAAAAACCTCAATCGGAATAAACAGGCAGAATTCGAATGGAATTTCAATCGGTTTCACAGGGGTGGAATATTCCTTTTGCCGAAAACGATCAGAAGTAAATTTTCGTCATGTAAACACTGAATCGGAATGGAGCCGGGCAGTGCTCTGTCTTGACGTAAATGCGTGATGACGTCATCGTTTACGCACATAAACATGGCGGCTTCCAACCAGAGCTCTACTACGACAGAGATGCTAAATAAACGACGGACCTCCATCTTGATAAATCACTTGAGGTTTCCGTCGATGTGTGCCTGTCACAAGGCTGTTCTGATTAAATGGAACGCACATGTACACACCCGATCAGAATAGATTACATCACATGTAAACAGTTGACCAGAGATCTTCAATCGTAATGATTTCATTCGGAATGACAAAAAAGTCTCCATATTAACCTGGCTATTGTCTCTTTTTTCTGCACACCTTTCAGTTTTGTCAAAACACTGTAAATGTGTTTTTAAAGGTGCTACATTAATAAAGTTATTATTAATATTATAGGACATACCTGACGCTCCCACCGCAACGTTATCCACAGCCAGTTGTGCGGAGTCCAACGAGTACACGGTAGCCATGTTGTGCACCCCCGCGGGGCTGGACTTCCTGTCCGAGTCCTTGTCTAGCCCCTTTCGCTTCCTTCGCCGGGCGGGCGACGGCGCAGCGATTTCCTCCGTACTGTCCTCCACAGCGAACGCCGACATCGCATCTTCTACGCCAAAATGTAAACATCATCAGCAATCAGATTTAGCTCCGCCCCGTTACATGACATCATCGCTCACCTTTCTCACAATCTGAGTCTTCATCTTTGATCAGGACCACATCAGGGAGCTGAAAAACAAAAAATAAAATAGGGGACACCGTCTACAATGATCACACCAACTCGTTTTCCAGTACATAGAATACAGTAGGTAGGTACATACACTATTCACAAAAAATATATATATATTTGACTGTTGGATGAAATTTCAGGGTGGACCTGTATGAAACTGTATATCCGGTGTACCTTGCCGTTCCAATACTTTTGGAGGGGACTATATATCCTGTGTACAGTATATCAATGTTCTTATTTTGTATATCGGCCGATATATCAGACATGTGATTTTTTTTTTTCCTAAAAAGAAGCGATCAGTGTCAAGATTTAAGTGAAATTTTGATATTTAACTGAACCGTTTTCATTTTTACACAAGCAGTCATCATGTTACTCCTCAGTTTCTTAATGGTGTGTTCTAAAAGGCACTTTGAACATGTAAGCATAGCATTGTTTAAAAATATATGCTAGTTTTATTTAATGTTCCTAACTAGGGCTGCAGCTATTGAATAGTTTTAGAATAAATTATTCTACCAATTATCCCATCGATTATTCAGTGAGAATTTTTTTTATTATGCATTATGAAACAACCATACCGAGGCAAAATATGTGATACGGGTACTATTTTTGTCCACTTGGGGTCCCCATCCTCACATTCGACACTGCAGGATCTGTGACTTTGAATGTGTGCAGCTTTAAAAGGCGGGGCTTGGCCTGTTGAGTGACATGGGAGTCAGCGAATGAAAGCGTAGAGTTGGCTGGCTGTTAACTGGCTAACCCATTAAACGCTTTGCGTGTTGAGTGACTGGGCATCAGTTGTGGCCATGTGCTTCTTCCTTTTTTATTTTGTTACTGTTTGTTCAACAAAGTCATTCAAAGTACACCGGCGGCTCTGTCTATCCGGTATCGCATCGCAAAATGCGACATGAAATAAAGTCTTTGGCGATGGCGTCCTCAATTTCCATCGCTATAATAGGCGATACATGCTTTTAAAGTTAAACTAGATAAACTATCCTATTTACAAGCTTTCATTACTTATTACTAGTACAAATTGGACTGAACTTCCTCCATTAAAAAGAAAGGACGCCGAGAGCAAAGTGACAATTTAAATCTGTTTTCTTAGGTGGCCTGGAAGTGCAAAACAAACGCCAAAACACTTTTACATTTCAGAAAACACACAAAACAGAAACACTTTTGTTCATTTGTTTCCTGAAATGTAAACGTGTTTCACAATTTGTTATATTATTTTGGACTTCCAGGCCACTGTAGTTTTCATATAGTAAATACAACACAACGTCTCTTTTTGCTACTCCCGATCGGAGGGAAGACATTGTGAACATTTCTTACAGGAGTCCCTCCGCCGTCCCGCTGTCCTTCCGGTTCCTCCAGGGCGTCCTTCCGCGGGCCGCCGCCGAGGCTTCCGCGGACCACGACGGACTCGATTAGGCTGAGTCTGCTCCGGAGCTCTCGGTTCTCCTGCTGGCTGCGGCTGACTTCTTCTCTGAGGCCGGTCAAGCCTCGCTCGAGCAGCTCGCAGATGTCGAGCACGGCTGCCTTGCTCAACGCCGCCATGATGACGCTCAGCTGCTCGCGAAGGACTTGAGACGTCAAAAGGAGAGACATTTCGGACATTTTGTTTTGGACCCGACCCTATACACCGCGATGCCGAGTTAATGGGCGCAGCCGAAAGCAGAACTAGAATTTCTGTCTTTGGGAAGATGCTGGGAACGCCGCCCGGCCACCAGCCACCAGCCTGCCAGCCTCTTGCCGTCGATTTGGAAAACAATGAAAAAGTTCCACTTCCGGGCAGACCTTTAAAAATAAAAGACATTACAATTTAAAAGCCTTCCATTATTATTTGTCGTATTATTAATATTATTATAATATTAAAAATAATAACAAGAAGGAGAAGAAATTACTATTAGTAATGATAATCAATATAACAATAATAACTTTTGCACCCCCCCTCCTTGAGCCGTCACCTTATCGTGGTGGAGGGGCTTGTGTGTCCCAATGATCCGAGGAGCTAAGTTGTCTGGAGCTTCATGCCCCTGGCAGGGTCACCCATTGCAAACAGGTCCTAGGTGAGGGACCAGACAAAGCACGGCTCAAAGACCCCTTATGATGACGACAAAAAATGGATTCAGGTTTCCCTTGCCCGGACGCGGGTCACCGGGGCCCCCCTCTGGAGCCAAGCCTGGAGGTGGGGCTTGAAGGCGAGCGCCTGGTGGCCGGGAATGCACGCATGGGGCCCGGCCGGGCACCACCCGAAAGGGTAACGTGGGTCCCCCTTCCCGTGGGCTCGCCACCTGCGGGAGGGGCCATAGGGGTCAGGTGCAGTGCGAGCTGGGCAGTGGGCGAAGGCGGGGACCTTGGAGATCCGATCCCCAGCTACAGAAGTTGGCTCTCGGGACGTGGAATGTCACCTCTCTAGCAGGGAAGGAGCCCGAGCTGGTGTGTGAGGTCGAGAAGTTCCGACAAGATATAGTCGGACTCGCCTCCAAATACAGCCTGGGATCTGGTACCAGTCCTCTCAAGAGGGGTTGGACTTTCTTCCACTCTGGAGTTGCCCACGGTGAGAGGCGCCAAGCAGGTGTGGGTATACTTATTGCTCCCCGGCTCGGCGCTTGTACGTTGGGGTTCACTCCGGTGGACGAGAGGGTAGCCTCCCTTCGCCTTCGGGTGGGGGGACAGGTCCTGACAGTTGTTTGTGCCTATGCACCAAACAGCAGTTCAGAGTACCCACCCTTTTTGGAGTCCTTGGAGGGGGTGCTGGAGAGCGCTCCCGCTGGGGACTCCATCGTTCTGCTGGAGGACTTCAATGCTCACGTGGGCAATGACAGTGAGACCTGGAAGAGCGTGATTGGGAGGAACGCCCCCCCCCCCATGCCCCGATCAGAACCCCAGCGGTGTTCTGTTATTGGACTTCTGTGCTCATCACGGATTGTCCATAACGAACACCATGTTCAAGCATAAGGGTGTCCACACGTGCACTTGGCACCAGGTCACCCAAGGTCGCAGTTCGATGATCGACTTTGTGGTCGTGTCATCGGACTTGCGGCCGCATGTCTTGGACACTCGGATGAAGAGAGGGGCGGAGCTGTCAACTGATCACCACCTGGTGGTGAGTTGTCTCCGATGGTGGGGGAAGATGCTGGACCGACGTGGCAGACCCAAACGTATTGTGAGGGTCTGCTGGGAATGTCTGGCGGAATCCCCTGTCAGAAGGAGTTTCAACCTCCAACAGAACTTTGGTCATGTTCCGGGGGAGGCGGGGGACATCGAGTCCGAGTGGACCATGTTCCGCGCCTCCATTGCTGAGGCTGCTGACCGGATCTGTGGCCGTAAGGTGGTTGGTACGTGGTCGTGGCAGCAATCCCCGAACCCGTTGGTGGACACCAACGGTGAGGGATGCCGTCAAGCTGAAGAAGGAGTCCTATCGGGCCTTTTTGGCCTGTGGGACTCTTGAAGCAGCTGATGGGTACCGGCTGGCCAAGCGGAATGCAGCTTTGGTGGTCGCTGAAACAAATACTCGGGCATGGGAGGAGTTCGGTGAGGCCATGGAGAAAGACTTCAGGACGGCTTCGAGGAAATTCTGGTCCACCATCTGGCGTCTCAGGAGGGGGAAGCACTGCACCATCAACACTGTATAGTGGGGATGGGGCGCTGCTGACCTCAACGTTGTGAGTCGGTGGGGAGAATACTTCGAAGACCTCCTCAATTCCACCGACACGCCTTTCTATGAGGGAGCAGAGTCTGGGTTCTCTGAGGCGGGCTCTCCTATCTCTGGGGTTAAGGTCAGCGAGGTGGTTAAAAAACTCCTCGGTGGCAAGGCCCCGGGGGTGGATGAGATTCGCCCGGAGTTCCTCAAGGCTCTAGACGTTGTAGGGCTGTCCTGGTTGACACGCCTCTGCAACATTGCATGGACAGTGCCTCTGGATTGGCAGACTGGGGTGGTGGTCCCCTTTTCAAGAAAGTTCTATTCAGGGGTGCTGGAGAGGAGGGTCCGTCGAGAAGTTGAATCTCAGATTCAGGAGGAGCAGTGTGGTTTTCGTCTTGGCCGTGGAACAGTGGACCAGCTCTACACCCTTGGCAGGGTCCTTGAGGGTGCCTGGAAGTTCGCCCAACCAGTCTACATGTGTTTTGTGGACT
The DNA here is from genome assembly GCF_024500385.1 of Phyllopteryx taeniolatus. Taxonomy (NCBI): domain Eukaryota; kingdom Metazoa; phylum Chordata; class Actinopteri; order Syngnathiformes; family Syngnathidae; genus Phyllopteryx; species Phyllopteryx taeniolatus. Next base: position 24,465,258 of record NC_084515.1, read on the forward strand.
TGGAAAAGGCGTTCAACCGTGTCCCTCGGGGGATCCTGTGGGGGGTGCTTCAGGAGTATGGAGTCCCTGGTCCCTGTACAACCGGAGTCAGAGTTTGGTCTGCATATCCGGCAGTAAGTCGGACTGGTTTCCGGTAGGGTTGGACTCAGCCAAGGCTGCCCTTTGTCACCGATTCTGTTCATAACTTTTATGGACAGTATTTCTAGGCACAGCCGAGGCAAAGAGGGGTTCCGGTTTGGTGGCCTCAGTATTGCATCTCTGCTTTTTGCAGATGATGAGGTTCTGTTGGCTTCATCAAGCCATGATCTCCAACTCTCACTGGAGCAGTTCGCAGCCGAGTGTGAAGCGGCTGGGATGAGAATCAGCACCTCCAAATCTGAGACCATGGTCCTTCGTCGGAAAAGGGTGGCGTGCCCTCTCCGGGTCGGGGATGAGATCCTGCCCCAAGTGGAGGCGTTCAAGTATCTTGGGGTCTTGTTTACGAGTGAGGGAAGAATGGAACGGGAGATCGACAGGCGGATCGGTGCAGCGTCTGGAGTGATGCGGATTTTGTATCGATCCGTTGTGGTAAAGAAGGAGCTAAGCCGAAAGGCGAAGCTCTCGATTTACTGGTCGATCTACGTTCCTACCCTCACCTATGGTCACGAGCTGTGAGTCATGACTGAAAGAACAAGATCCCGAATACAAGCGGCCGAAATGATTGGATTGAAATGTGGGATTTATGTTGTCAGTAGTTTATAGAATAAAACACAAATATTCATTTTATTTAAACATAAAGACAAATTGAAAATGTGGATTTTGCTTTGACTGGCGACTTTGACTTTAGCTCAATGCTAACAAACAGTGCAAGATTCCATAGACAGGCTAACAAATAGCATTGGTGTTGCGGTGTCAAAACACTTCAAGCAATGGATATTTGATCACAAACATTGCAGCGACACGTAGATGATAATAAAACAATTTAATATACAGATAACTATATACTAACAATACTTACATGAATAAATTCTTTATCCTAATATTGCCACAGTTTACTGAGCAGTTGTGACCATCTTTTTCATGTATATCCATATGTCCTTATGATACTGTCTCCAGGTGTGCAAGTCACACACACCGGAAGGAGTAGCACAATGGCCATTGAATTGAAGCAAAAAATGTGGCAAAATGGTATAATTCCTTACATTCTATTTAATTTTGTAATGAATGTATGTTTTTATGAAGTGCAATCAAGTTGGGACGTTGTGTAAAACGTAAATAAAAACAGAATAAAATGATTTGCAAATCCTTTTCAAACTATACTTAATTGAATACACTACAAAGACAAGATATCCATCCATCCATCCATTCTCAATACCAATTATCCTGTTCAGGGTCGCGGGGTGCTGGAGCCTATCCCAGCTGACTTCAGGCGAAAGGCGGACTACACCCTGAACTGGTCGCCAGTCAGTCCCAGGGCACCTATAGACACGGACAACCACTCACATTCACACCGTCACTGAGTGGGAACTGAACCCACGGTGCCTGCACCGAAATCAGGCAAATGTACCACTGCACCATCAGTGACCAAGACAAAATATTTAAAGTTCAAATTGATAAACAATGTTTTTTTTTGTTTAGCTTTTTCATTTTGGCTTCGGTGCCTGCAACATATTCCAAAAAGCTATGACAGGGGCAACAAAAGACTGAGAAAGTTGAAGAATGTTCAAAAAACACGTTTGGAACATTCTACAGGTGAACGGGTTAATTGGAAATAGGTGAGTGTCGTGATTGGGTATTAAACAAGCATACCCGAACGGATCAGTTCTTCACAAGCAAGAATGGGGTGAGGTTCACCACTTTGTGAACAACTGCATGAGTAAATAGTCCAACAGTTTAAGAACAACATTTCCCAATGTAAAACTGCAATGAATTTAGGGATTTCATCATCCATGGGATATAATATCATCAAAAGATTCTGAGAATCTCGAGAAATCTCTGGCATCCAAATTGAATGCCAGTGACCTTCGATCCCTCAGGCGGCACTGCATTAAAAACCGGCATCAAGGTGTAAAGGATATTGCCACATGGGCTCAGGAACAGCCAGGTCATTCCTGAAGGGGGATTCCCCCCAATTCAGCGGTCCCTTCTCAAGGTTTCTTTTTCCCCCAAATGGGGTTTTGAGTTTTTTCTTGCCCGGATTAGATTAGGGGATGTCGTCTTTGTCGTGATAAAGGGCAAATAAACTTGACTTGACTTGACTGGACAACAGCGTGGCTTGGTAGTAAAAGAGTGGAAGTACTAGACTAACCCACCAGCAGTCCAGACCTGTCTCCCATTGAAAATGTGTGGCAGATTATGAAGCACAAACTATGACAACAGAGACCCCGGACTGTTGAACAATTTATATTATACATGAAGCAAGAATGGGAAAGAAGTCCACCTACGAAGCTTCAACAATTAGTGTCCTCAGTTCCCAAATGCTTCTTGATTGTTGTTAAGAGGAAAGGTACATTTTTGTTGGGTTCTTTGTTTTTGGAGGCTGGAACGGATTCTGGCATTTCCATCCATTTCATTGGGGAAAGATGAATTGAGACGCGAGTGTTTCGAGTTACAAGCATGGTCACAGAATTAATGAAACTCATATCTCAAGGCACCACTGTACTAATGTGCATCTCCGTTAAATCAAATTTCGGATGACTAAACAATGGTTATTTCCGGTTACAAGTTTATTTTGAAAGGTCAAGGAAGAAGTGTTTTCGCCCACTATAAGGAATTGATAGCTGCATCTTGCGTTCACGTTCCGCTGCGTGGAAAGACGTCCAACTCCTTATCCCACTGGACCTTTTTTGAGTTTTTGTAGGATACAAATTGAAAACACGTTTGTGGACTACAAATAATGTAATGGTTAATCTCATTGTTTTGTCTGGACGAAAGAGCAAAGATGAAAAGTTTCATTTTGTTCATGGCGTTTTTCTCCGCGTCTTTGCTGATGGTGAGTTCACAGCGAGTTGGATTTTATGCCGTCGCAGTCTTGATAATACAGCATGATGATTCATGAACGTAAACCTTTTTTTTTTTTTTTTAAAGAAACATTAGCATAATTATTATTGCATAAAACCTGTGAACAAAACATAAAAAACAATTATTATAAAAATAATTATAATAATAATTGAGAAAACGACCTTCAAGCAGAACTTTCATTTGACACTAATATATTTTGCATTTGTGGCACCTCAAACATCTAAACAGTGCTTTCCTACTATTAAAAAAAAAAAAAAAACACGGAGAAAGGGCTTTTAATGGCAAAATAAAACAAATACAGTGTGTACAAGTATATAACTATTGACAGTTTTCACATGTGACAATAATGTGTGAATTTAGAATTACATACAGGTCCCTCACCAAAACGGAACGATACAAAGTCTGCATCACTGCAGACGCTGAACCGATCCGCCTGTCGATCTCCCGTTCCATTCTTCCCTCACTCGTGAACAAGACCTCAAGATACTTGAACTCCTCCACTTGGGCAGGATCTCACCCCCGACCTCTAGCGGCACACTATGCAATACTGAGGCCACCGAACCAGACCCCATCTATGCCTTGGCTGCGCCTAGAAATTCTATCCATAAAAGTTATGAACAGAAGCGGTGACAAAGGGCAGCCTTGGCGGAGTCCAACCCTCACCGGAAACAAATCCGACTTACTGCCAGCAATGCGGACCAAACTCTGACACTGGTCGGACAGGGACCAAACAGCCCGTATCGGGGGGTTTGGTACTCCATACTCCCGAAGCACCCCCCACAGGACTCCCCGAGGGACACGGTTGAACGCCTTCTCCAAGTCCACAAAACACATGTAGATTGGTTGGGTGAACTCCCATGCACCCACGAGGACCCTGCCGAGGATGTACAGCTAGTCCACTTTTCCACGGCCAGGACGAAAACCACATTGCTCCTCCTGAATCTGAGATTCAACTTCCCAACGGACCCTCCTCTCCAGCACCCTTGAATAGACCTTACCAGGGAGGTTGGAAGACACCCTCCAGTCCCCCTTCTTAAAAAGGAGGACCACCACCCCAGCCTGCCAATCCAGAGGCACTATCCCCGATGTCCATGCAATGTTGCAGAGGTGTGTCAACCAGAACAGCCCCACAACATCCAGAGTCTTTAGGAACTCCAGCCGAATCTCATCCACCCCCGGGGCCCTGCCACCGAGTAGCTTTTTAACCACCTTGGTGACCTCAACCCCTGAGATAGGAGCGCCCGCCTCAGAGACCACAGACTCTGGTTCCTTTTGGGAAGGTGTGTCAGTGGAATTGAGGAGGTCTTCGACGTATTCTCCCCAACCACTCACAACGTCCAGAGTCAAGGTCAGCGGTCAGAGAGTCCAACCCCTCTTAAGAGGACTGAGACCAGAGTCCAAGCTGTGTGTGGAGGCAAGCTCGACTGTATCTAGTCGGAACTTCTCCACCTCACACACCAGCTTGGGGTACTTCACCTGCCAGGTGCCATTCCATGTTTCTAGAGCCAGCTTTTGTGGCCGGGGATCAGATCACCAAGGTCCCTGCCTTCAGCCACCGACCAGCTCACCCTGCACCCGACCCCTATTGCCCCTCTCACAGGTTGTGTGTCCATTGGAAAGGGGACCCACGTTACCCTTTCGGGCTGTGCCCGGCCAGGACCCATGGGTGCAGGGCCAGCCAACAGGAGCTCGCCTTCGAGCCCCCCCTCTAGGCGTGGCTCCAGAGGGGGGCCCCGGTGACCCGCGTCTAGGCAACGGAAAACATCTTCCAGTATATTTAAACATCATAGGGATCTTTGGAGCCGTGCTTTGTCTGGTCCCTCACTAAGGACCTTTTTGCCATGGGTCACCCTGCCAGGAGTATAAAGCCCCTGAAAACTTAGCTCCGAGGATCCTTGGGACACACAAACCCCTCCACCACGATAAAGTGATGGCTCAAGGAGGGGGTGACGCCTCCTTCCACCCTTTCAAAAAAAAAAAACATCTACAAAAATTTCACTCCATAATATTGTCATATTATAGAGGGCTATATACAGTAGTAATGACATAATTAAATAAAATGTAAAGAATAAAACCGTTTTGCCATACTTTTTGCATCAATTCAATTAACCTTGTGCTGCTCCTTCTGGTGTGTGTGCCTTGGCCACGTGGGTGAAATAAAACATATATACGGATATACATGCAGACAGTCACAGCTCTTCAGTAAACTGCTGTGATATTAGTCGTTCTTTGCAGAGGATCAAGAATGTACTCTAAGCCTGTGAGTATTGTATTATTGTCTGTCTAAATGTGTTGCTCCATGTTTTTCTTCAAATATCAGTTGGTTAAAGGGTTATAAGACCACCACATAGATACAATTCCTTAGCACATCTATGGCATTTCTCATTATGCGTTAAGATAAAGCTAGTGGGGGAATTCTTACTTTGTTACAGTGCTCGTATCTTAGGTTTGCGTTCGTAGGTTAAAGCAGAAAATCGGCCAAACGACGGCTCGTAGTACATAGCTCATAGTACAGGAAATCATACAAGGAAAAAGGTGAGCTAAGAAGAAGTGGGACACTAAGAGGATAGAGGAGGAATACATTGAAATGTGATGTAGGGCAAAGATAGAGGTGGCAAAGGCCAAACAAGAGGCATATGATGACATGTATGCCAGGTTGGACACTAAAGAAGGAGTAAAGGATCTATAGAGGTTGGTCAGACAGAGGGATAGAGATGGGAAGGATGTGCAGCAGGTTAGGATGATTAAGGATAGCGATGGAAATGTGTTGACTGGTGCCAGTAGTGTGCTAGATAGATGGAAAGAATACTTTGAGGAGTTGATGAGTGAGGAAAATGAGAGAGAAGGAATAGTAGAAGAGGCAAATTGGCAGTTGGTCCTGATGACATTCCTGTGGAGGTATGGAAGCATCTAGGAGAGGTGGCTGTGGAGTTTTTGAACAGCTTGTTCAACAGAATTCTAGCAGGTGAGAAGATGCCTGAGGAATGGAGGAAAAGTGTGCTCGTGCCCCTTTTTAAGAACAAGGGTGATGTGCAGAGCTGTGGGAACTATAGAGGAATAAAGTTGATGAGCCACACAATGAAGTTATGGGAAAGAGTAGTGGAGTCTAGACTCAGGACAGAAGTCAGTATTTGTGAGCAACAGTATGGTTTCATGCCTAGAAAGAGTACTACAGATGAATTATTTGCCTTTAGGGTGTTTGTACAGGGAGAAGAGATAGCAAGGGTGGAGGACATTAAATACTTGGGGTCAACCGTCCAGAGCAATGGTGAGTGTGGTAAGGAAGTGAAGAAACGGATCCAAGCAGGTTGGAACGGGTCTAGGAAGGTGTTAGGTGTGTTATGTGAACAGAAGAGTCTCTGCTAGGATGAAGGGCAAAGTTTATAAGACAGTGGTGAGGCCAGCCAAGATGTACGGATTAGAGACAGTGGCACTGAAGAGACAACAGGAAGCAGAGCTGGAGGTGGCGGAAATGAAGATTGGATGTGACCAGGTTGGATAAAATCAGAAATGAGCTCATCAGAGGGACAGCCAAGGTTAGATGTTTTGGAGACAAAGTTAGAGAGAGCAGACTTCGCTGGTTTGGACACGTTCAGAGGAGAGATAGTGACACTGTGGCGACCCCTAACGGGACAAGCCGAAAGGAAAACAATATTCATTTGACACATACACGGATGTGCACAGGCGGCACGGTGGGCAACTGGTGAGCACATCTACCTCACAGTTCTGAGGACCGGAGTTCAAATCCTGGCCCCTCCTGTGTGGAGTTGGCATGTTCTCCCCGTGCCTGCGTGGGTTTTCCCCGGGTACTCTGGTTTCCTCCCACATCCCAAAAACATGCACGGTAGGATAACTGAAGACTCTAAATTGTCCATAGGTATGAATGTGAGTGCGAATGCTTGTTTGTTTCTATGTGCCCTGCGATTGGCTGGCAACCAGTTCAGGGTGTACCTCGCCTCCTGCCCGCAGTTAGCTGGGATAGGCTTCATCATATCCGCGACCCTAGTGAGGATAAGCGGTGTAGATAATGTATGGATGGATGTGCACCAATGCACACACACACGCACACACACAAATGCACGTACACACACAAATGGATGCACACACAGAAACGCACACATTCGCACACTATAAAAGTGTGATGTTAAAGTTGATTTTCCTTCCCTCTGTTTCATGTTGTCATTTTTTCAGCACAGATTCGTAATTCTGATGCTGATTGTTTGTGATGCTAATGTTGTATTTTGCTAATATTTGTGCCCCGTATAACAGGCGTGTGGACGCCACCCCACTTGCAACTTCCTTGTGGAGGTGGAGAATGATCATGCCGAGTGTGTGAAGAGACTCCAGGAGGAAGAGAGACGAGCGCCACACGAAGGTACAAACAACTCACTACAACCTAGTTCACATTGTGGACACGGCCAGCTTGAAATTGACGACAGCACACACACTGACTGACTGGATGCTCACAACATCCAGGAATACAGTAACCCTGCTTTTAAAAGCCAAATTTTATACTGTAACCCTGAATTGGAAACCCCAACACTCGTTTGAAACCCTAATTTGGAAACCCAAGACTTGTTTGAAACCCTAATTTTGAACCTCAACCTTTTCTTGAAACCATAATTTTAGACTTTAGCACGTTTGAAACTCTAGCTCTGGCTTGAATTACTTATTTGAACCCCTAGCCCCTGTTTGAAACATTAATTTAAACCCTAATACTTGTTTGAAACCCTAGCGAGGCTTGAATCCCTTATTTGAAACTTCAACCCCTGTTTGAAATCTTAATTTGAAAGCCTAACTTTGGTTTAAAACCCCAATTTCAACAGCTTTACTTGTCAAAGTAGTTTTAATGAAGCATACTTTTTACTTTTACTTGAGCATTTATGTTAAGAAGAAACAGTACTTTGACTCCGTTACAATAATCTGCATGCCACTTGCTACTTTCATTTATCAATAATTGTGTGCGCGATCTATTTTTAGTCTTTCGTTTTCGGCTTCTGCGTCAGGCGCCATTGCTCCACTCCACCGTGATTAACACAGTGATGTTTGACTCAAGTTCACCCAAAAAAACGACACAAGAAAGTCACATGTTCGCGCACAAAGTCTTCTATTGAGCTTGGCGGGCCAATCAAAGCGAGTCGTGACAGTCGCGCGCGATTCATGCTTATATCACAGACTATGGAAAACAACAGCTTTAACATGCAGCGCAGTGACTGCTCAAACTTTGATATTTCAGACCGCTTCTAACTTCTAACTTCTAACTTGTTTTGGCTGTGCATATGGCAACATTAGCACTATTTTATGGTCACAAGTCAATGTAAAACATGCATCTTTTGGTCTCTCTCTCTCTCTCTCTCTCTCTCTCTCACACACACTTTATCAATTAGTCTGGTTAGCAAACAGCTTCTTCGTTCAGTCATTTTACTGTATACAGCAAAGGACCTATGCATGTGTTGCTGTTTTTGTTTTCAATTAAAAATTGAAATGGGAGTAGGTGTGTGTGGACTCCCATTGAACATTAGTTCTAATGTGATCTGTTACTCCTGAACAAAGCCACCTGCCAGTTATAAGGAGTACTCCCTTGTGCAATGGTGACTTAGCCAAGACGGCAGCAAAAAGTCAAGTCCAGGTCAATCATGTTCAAATTTATTTCAATTGTTTAGTTTCACCTCACCTCTCAAAAAGATACTAAAATAAATCAGTTGAGTTGTACAAATTGTTGTTCACATTAATGGTGGAAAAAGTTTGAAAAGGATTTATTGAGGTCAAAAAAAGCACAAACAAGGATAATGTGAAAATGAAATAATAAAATAGTGTGCAAAATGCAGGAAAAGCAATTTTAAAAACAAAATAGAAAGATTACTAAAAAGATTTTGCTGATTTTTTTTAGGGGGAACCTATGGGGAAATTTAATTTGAGATATATGTTGTTATGAGCGTTTTGACTTACAAGTGTGCTCATGGAACAAATTCAACTCGTATCTCAAGGCTTTACCCAAGTGATTATTAAATAAAATTCAAAATTGGGGATCAAGGGTCAGAGCCAAGATAGCATAACTGTCTTGAAATCTCACAAAGTTCGTGACTCCGTCTTGGGTCAGTGTGTTCCAAATCATTCGAGTGTAGTTGATACTGATTGGTTGACAATGGTTGATTCTGATTGATTTTGTGCGATCAGAGGCAGGCTGCAAAGGCACTTGGGATAATGTCACGTGCTGGGAACACACCGGGATTGGCCAGACTGCCACCATACCTTGTCCTCGCTTCCTCACCACCGTTTTTGGCACCAATGGTAAAGTCCAACCAGGACCCACACCTCCTCCTCGTCCTACTCCTTCATTTCATTCATCAACACCTCATGCAGGGAACATCAGCAGGAAGTGCACAGCGTCCGGATGGTCCGAGGTGTTCCCCAACATAACCAGCGCGTGTGGTTCCGACACTAGCCAGGACAAGGTGCGTTCAGGGACTTCATTGACTTCAGCTGCTAACTGAATTGAATCAAAATGCTCAATTGACACTACACATTTTAGAGTAGCCTTTTATTGGGGGCTACATAATACCAAATCAGACAAGCTTTTAGCCCCGATATTGGCCCGATTTGCTATCGCAGGGGATTTCCCAGATTGGGCCTGACATATTTTGTCGAGAATGACAAAACTTCTTGTAGTGTGACATAATCAATGACCGACGCTTTGGCCTTACGATAGCCTTACGACCCCAAAATGAAAAGTCTTGGCCTTACGACCTCAAAATGAAAAGACTATCATGTTGGATTTTTTGGGAAATCTTCCTTGCTGTGTGACATACTGTATCATCAACAGCTCTCCCACAGTGCACCTTGATGTCGATCAATACAATTGCGTATTGTGAGCGGCGCATCGTCTCCCGCGCTTGCCGTTGTCAACATTTATACATGTGCACAAACCAATGTTTACCGAAGCTTTAGAGCAAGATTCGACAGAATGCCGGCATGTTTACGTACAAACGTTAGTGCTAGTACTAGCTTGCTAGGCTACATAACGTTTCGTTGCCTGCTTGCGAGTTGTATCGTATTAAAAGTATGGGAACATACCTCATATCCTCCTTGAACGGACAGGCCATAATGGCATCTCCCGAGCACCCAGTGACGGTGCATGTTTTTTCCCCTATTTTTGCACCCTCTGGTCGACAGGGGATCGTTGGGATAGTACGGCCCCCACTCCAGAATCCGAGGCATCCACCTCTACAATAAACGGAAGTTTTGGATTGGGATGAGTGAGAACAGGAGCACTGGTAAATAAAAGCTCAAGATCAACAAAAACCCGATTAAACTTCTGGGGTCCAAATAAAAGGTCTCTTTACCGATGTAAGCCTTATCAAAAGTTCCGCCTTACAACTGTAATTCCAGATGAAGCGCCTGTAGAAATTGGCAAATCCAAGGAACCTTTGCAAGTGCTTCCATGATGTCAGAGATGGCCAATCGACCACAGTCTGTATCTTGGCATGATCGGGTCTTAGCTGGCCCCCCTCCACGATGAACCCCAAAAATTTGAGATCTCTGGAAAAGATGAGAATGTCATCCAAGTAAACAAAACAGAAGCAACCAATCATATCGCGCAGGACATTGATCAGGTTTTGGAACACAGCATGGGCATTCGTAAGACCGAATGGCATCACCAAATATTCAAACTGACCCATGGAAGTATTGAAGGCTGTCTTCCATTCATCACCCATTCTGATTCTCACTAAGTGATAGGCATTACCCAAGTCCAGCTTCGTGAAGATGGTAGCAGAATGCAACGGATTCAATGCAGAGTCCAATAGTGGCAGTGGGTACCTATTCTTGATAGTAATATCATTTAGGGCCCTGTAATCAACACAAGGATGAAGCAGCTTGTCCTTATCGATGAAAAAGAGTCTTACTCCTACTGAGGATTTTGAAGGTCGAATGAGCCCCGCGGCTAGTGAGGATGAAATATACTCCGTAAGAGCTTCCTGTTCAGGTTTGGACACCTAGTATAGTTTAGCGTTGGGCAATGGAGCACCTGGAATTAAATCAATTGCGCAGTCATAATTACAACGCGGTGGCAGGGATTGGGCTCAATCTTTACCAAAGACCTTGAGATCGTGGTACTCTAGTGGTACTGAGTCTAAATTTACAGATTCCAATTTGGGTGAAACAGGAACATCAGCGTTAGGTACAGCAGATTGCAAGCAGTGCGAGTGGCAAAACAAGCTCCAATTAATAATTTTGGGGATGTCCCAGTTAATTTACGAGTTGTGCTCCTTAAGCCATGTAAGGCCCAAAACAACAGGTGCCAATTGGGTTGGCATAACAAAAAAGCATCTGGTCTTGTGATGGTTACCCGACAAGACCAACTACAGGGACTCAATCTTATGTGTAACAGTGGCAATAAGGTCCCCATTAAGATCCCTTACCTCCTTAGCATTCCCCAATTTAACCATCAAACATTTAAATGTTTCAACGACCGACAAGTCGACAAAACAATCGTTGGCCCCAGAATCCACCAGTGTTGCAACTTTAAGGCAGCTACCATTAAGAGAAATCATAAGGAGCTGAAGGCGATTAGTTGCTTGGGTGAGAGTCCTAGAAGTGGTCGAACCAGTCTCATGCGACTCACAGTTATTTGTTTGGTCCTGGGGCTTCATGGAGGTTGGCTGACTGGGCACCGTTGAGATGTAGCGGTGTGCAGACTCGATCCCGCCAGTCAGAAGTGTTTTCCTTGGGCATGATAAAACCTAGTGTCCTGGTAGCCCGCAGTACAAACATAGCCTGCCTCTCATACATCGGTTGCGTTCCTGGACGCCGAGTCTTTGACCTCCCAGTTGCATGGCCTCCTCCCCTCTTGACTGCAAGCCCGGATCCACTGAAGGAAGAGGAGCGGGGCCGAATCCCGGATCCGTCGCCACCAGCGCTGGTGTCCTCGTCGTTGCTCTCACCCACACGCTCTCATTCTTGTTCGCATAGTCGGTTATCCAGCCTTATGGTCAAACCAATAAGGTCCTCCAAACTTGTCGTTTCTTCACGAGCTGCCAGTTCATCTTTAACTATGGGGTTTAACCCTCGCCGAAAAATGCTGCAAAGAGCCACGTCTTCAAAGCCGCTCTCCGCAGCCAGAATATGGTGGCAAATAGAGTAGTCGGCCACAGTAAAAGCGTCTTGAGAAAAATCTAGTAAACGACTGCCACACTCTTTACCCTTAACGGGATGGTCAAAGACGTTCCTCAACTCCTTAACAAAAATTGGGATTGAGGAATGCATCTCGGGACGCTGATCGCTAGTTGCCATGGCCCATGTCGCTGCCTTGTCCGCAAGCAGACTCATAACGAAAGCTACTCAGGAACAAGGTGGTGGAGGAATTGTCCGCACGATCCAAGATCTCCAGAATAATGTGGTGGATATTTGGCTCGCGGGTGTTACCGGGAATAGCAGGTGGCGGGTGTGTGGGAATGCTTTGACCCGAATCTGTAACAGCAGGAGTGGCAGGAAGGAGCGTGCAAATCTAGTCAAGGCATGAGTCAAGTGAACTAAGGTTGTTAGTGTGCGCATTGATAGCTGAGTGAGCGATCATGTTTGCTAACCAATTCCCTTTGGCTAGACATATGCTCAGCGGTTGTGAGGTCCATAATGGCCGAGAAATTCTGTTATGGCTGCGTCAGACACAATACATTTGGACCCCAAAGCAAAACAACAAAAGATGAGCGTTTACAGACTTTATTCAACAAAGGGAGCACGCTCATGTGAAAAAAATAACTATTAACAGAAAGTGACATGACAGAAAGTCAACGCGAAAACCATCTAGCAGACAGGTACTTAAATAAGGACGGTGGACAGGAAGCCACAGGAGGAAAATACTAAAAGTAACTATGGGAACAAACACTAACCTACACAAGGAAGAGAAACTGGAACAGAAAAACAGCCGTTGAAAATAGCTACTGGCAGGACAGAATGAATGTGGGAATGTGCGAGAATGTAACAAAGCTGACAAGTCAATGGCAACAAGCAAAATACAAATTCTCAAGAGTTTTTCTCCTGCGTCTCCCATGCTTAAATGCACTGCTGATGACAAATCACCAGCAGCTGCATTGCGGGAGACTCCGCCCACCGACCAGCACCCAGGGACTGCAACACAAAGATTCCACACAGGAAACAAGCAAACAATACAAGATATGACAGGGAGAAGTGATCACTACCAGATTTAGATTGATTTGTGAACAACATTTGCAAGAAATTGGCCTTTTGTTTGCGTAAAGAAATTGTCTGAGATCTTTAAGTTCGTGAATGGAAGCCAAAACAAAAGTGTTGCATTATATTTTTGTTCAGTATATTTACGGTTAGGATTATGGCTTTAGGGTTGTGGTTTACATTTAGAGGTTAGGACTTAGGTGTTAGGTTTAGTGGCTCGGGTTAGGAATTAGCATAAGATTTAGTGTTGCTCTTATTGTTGTTTTCCTGGTTCTTTTGTTGATAAACTCATGGCGGGAGATAAGTCGTGTAGCAACCAAGAAGTGGCCAGATATTTGAATAATTAATAACTTTCTACGTCACAAATACACAGAAATCTTATCCGGCCATTTTACAAGCCTAATGTCCTTTATCATCTATTGCATTCATTCGACAAACCACATAGATGTCAAACTTAAACCAGGTCAAAGACTCATTTTGACCTACTGTATGTTATGCAAAAAAACAGTTGAAAGAAATGGATTTTGATGGAAGGGGACCCTTTAAGCAAGTTAACAGAGTAACACAGCAAATGATACAGCGTCAGAGGTCACTCGGTAAGTCGAGTTGACAATTGTCTCTCTCCTCACTGAGTGATCTGTCCTCTCAAAATTTCTGAACCTTTTTAACTTCTTTTTCTACCTGCCCGTGTTGATACAAAATGAGGAGAATTTCCAGTTTCCATCTCAAGACCATTTGGCTCAGACTTGAATTGCTTTTATAAAATAGCTCACTCATACAGGTGATAACCTTTCAGAAAGGAAGTGTGTGGGTGCTTGCTTGAAACATTTGAGACAATTGATGTACAATATGTTTAGGACTGATGCAAAAAAAAAATCAGGTGATTTTTGCCTTTTTTTTTTTTTTTTTACATATTTACACATTACAACATAAGATAGAGATATTGACAGCCACATTAAACAAAATACAAGAAATAAAGAGTAAAACAAAAACAGCCACAATGCACGAACATAAAATGTTTTAACATCTGAGAAAGGCATCTCTGGTTTTTATTTTGAAGTCATCACTTCATGGCAAAGAAAATAATGGAATAGAACAAATGTGATTGAAAATTAAAGGAAATCATCCATAAATAATTTTTTGCCAGTAACTTTACTCATTAGTTTGCTTCTCTACTGCAATTCCTTTATGGCCTAAATCGAGAAATACATTTATCAGTTAATGCTTTTTTTGCATGTTTTGTACTTGAAAATTCCTCTCTGTTGTAAAGTTAAACAAAAACTAAAGGACAAAGTATTTTGAAACAGTAAAATGTTCTGCATGTAATTCATATTTTTGTTGTTGTAAGTGTTAAAGGACCAAAAAAAATAACCTTATTTTATTCATTATATATATTTTTTATTAATCGGCCGACTAAACGGTTATCTGCATATATTCTGCCTAATATTGAAATCTGTATCAGCCTAAAAAAAATCCTTATCAGTTGGACCCTAGTACAAAAATAATATCTAACAGTTAGGGTTTAGGGCTACTTTAGAGTTAAAGCTAGCATTATGGGTTATGGTTAGAGTGGGCAGTAGAGTTAGAGGTTAAGATTAGTTTTAATAATAATAATAACAACAGTAATGCATTAACAAAAATTTGCTCAAAAGGTGGCATCGTCGTGTTGTTGTTTTTTGGCAGTACTTCTCCGCTAATTGCAGCTCCCTGCCACGGTTCTGGGTTCAATTCAGTTCAGTTGGGGTCGTCGATGTGTCGTGAATTCACCCTTGTGTTTGTTCACTTAACTGGATAAATTACTACATTGTGACACTCAGACACAAGGGAGAGCGACACAAGTTTCGATCCACAAACCCAATCACGATGCTAAGCTAACGTAGCATCCAAAGGTCAACCAGCGCATCACCTGAAAATGTTTTCGGCTGATACAAACATTGTGACCAAGAGTTTGTAGCTACTTAGCTTAGTTAGCGTAGCATAGTTGTTAGCCCCACTGTTGCCATTTTAGCACTTATTGTTAGCGTCATTGTTAGCAACGTGGCTAGAACCACTCTTGGCATAACCACCACTATTAGCATACAGTAATTGCTTTTAGCATCATATTTAGCAATGTTCTTCACACCCCTTTTTAGTGTTTGTGTGTTGTGTGGGTGTTCAGCTGGTGTTCTACGTGCTAGTGCAGACGTTGTACACACTGGGCCACAGCCTGTCCCTCATCTTCCTCACCACCGGGAGTGCTGTCCTTTGCTTCTTCAGGTGAGACACAATCTTCTCATCATCCTCCTTCACAGCAGAGGGTGCACTTGAGCTTTTGTAAGATGAAAAAAAAGGATTACGACACTTACGGGAAGTGAGCAGTGCGGAAAACGTGGACTAAAGTTTTGCGACAGCTCCAGGAAGTGAAGAAACATTTGGACACATGTAGAGTTTACCTTCCCAAAAACGTTTGGGACAAACATTGGGAGTGATTAAGTGGAATTTGAACTAAAGTTTTGCGACACGGGCAGGAAGTTGAAAAGTGCAGAAAATCTGGACAAAAAAAATGGGACACTTACAGGAAGTCAAGAAAATGCAAAGCTTGACAAATATATTGGAAAACATACAGGAAGTGAAGAAAATTTTTATTTTAGCCGAAAGTATTGGGACACATGGAAGCATCCAATTGCCCAAAATGTCTTGATAAGGAAAACAATTTAAATTCAGTTCATTAATCTAACTCCTGATGATTCATTTGCATAATGTCCGCACATAGTATGTCTGGAAGGAAGCCAAATCCAGACTGTTGTGTTGAAGAAGATCACGGTGATGATCTGAATGTGTGACATCACTCGCTCATTATTGTTATGCAGGATTAGGAAAAGCGAGAAAAACATTTGATTGTGTAGGAAATGAAAAGAGGCTGCCGTTTGCACAACAGCCTCCGAAATCTCAAAATTGTCCATGGCTTCGACGCCTTGAGGACAACTTGCCTCATAACAATAGAGAGATTAACGGAGGCCCTAATATGGGCTTCTCACTTCCTGTGTGTGGGGTTGTCTTGAGATACAACGCCGTATGGCAACTCACTTCACAGCAAAAAGCAGTTTTGTTTTTGTTTTTTGTTAAAAAAAGAGGCTGTTTATTGCTACTCCCAGATGAAGCTTACTGTCAAACATACAACAAAGACAATTACATGTTGTGTATTTAACACAACCAAACAAAGTTGCCTTAAGAATGGCCTGCTAGCTTAATGCTAAGATAAAATGGACAATGCAATTGACATGCTAACAGTTAGCATAGATAGTCACGGTTGTAGAACTCTTCAAGCGACGGATATTTGGACACATAAAGTGGAGCAACACGTCAACAGACGTCACAATACTCACAGCTATTTATTCTTTATCCTCTGCAAAGAACAACTAAAATTAATTCAGTTTACCGAATCCGTATGTTTGTGTTGCACTGGACTCAGGTAGCCAAAGTGCGGATACCAGAAGACACACAAATCACAATGTCCATTGAATTGGGGGCAAAAAATTTGGAGAAGATTTTTTCATTATTTAAATTCTATATAATTATGTCATTATTACGTGTTTTTACAAAGTACAATATTATAGAGTGCTATTTTTCTCACTGAAAAAAACACAAACACAAAATGTTGGGTTTTTGGGGGGAGTCTCGAACAGATTAATAGCATTTCCTTTCATTTCAATGGGGAAAGATGATTTTAGATAAGAGTTTTTTTGGCATGGTTGCACAACAAATGCAAGTTGTATCTCAAGGCAGCATGTACCGTAATGGTGACGATTGTGATTTGGCCCACAGGAAGCTGCACTGCACCAGGAACTCCATCCACCTCAACCTGTTCCTGTCCTTCATTCTGAGAGCGGCCGCTGTGCTGGTGAAGGACCACTTTCTCTTCGGCCGCGCGGCGCATTGCTCTGCTCAGCCCTCGCTGGTGAGACGCTTCATTTGGTACACCCACAAGCACGCGTGACTCAAACACTGCTTTGCCTGCTCATTTGCATTTTTCCTCTTTGTGGCAAGGACTAATCTAGAAAGTGTTCTTGGTGGAATGTGAAATCCTCTGACAGGGAATGCTGAGCCGTCTTCTGATGAGTGTTGAAACTGATAAGCATCACAGCCTCATTAACGCTGCGTGTGTGTGTGTCAGGTGGCGTGTCGAGCCAGCCTGGTGTTGTTGCAGTACTTCATCATGGCCAACTTCTTCTGGCTGCTGGTGGAAGCCTTGTACCTCCACACCCTCCTGGTAGCCATGTTCTCACAGAACACACACTTTGTGGTCTACATGCTCATCGGATGGGGTAATCCACATTTCTGTATCTAACCACTCAACTTTATTTAATCACGACTATATACAGTATATCCATATTACTTTATCTAATCACATTACTAAATCTAATAACATTACTGGATCTAACCACATGACTATATTTATTCACATGACTATAGCTATCCACATTACAGTGGTGCCTTGAAATGCAAGTGACCTGTCTTACAAGTTTTTCGAGATACGAAAAATTTCACTGTTCGGAGAAATTTGCAAGCAAAAACTCGAGATACGAGCACTGTACGGTGCCAGCAAACTTCACAACAAGCCGCAATTTGGCAGATAGTGAACAATTCTTTAAAAAAGAGGCTTCAATTTGATTATTGTCACTCCCACATTGCCTTAATGTCTGATAGCTTAATGCTAACACATAATGGGAAATGCCATAGACAGGCTAACAAGTGGCCTTTTGTTATAACCCTACAAGCAAGGGCTATTTGAACACAAACGGTAGAGCAACACATGTAGACGGGTAATAAAACAATATTCAGAGGCCTATTTTCTTTATCCTCTCCAGAGAACAACTAATATTAGTTTGGCTTACTGAAAAGTTGTGACCACCTTCTTTTATCTGTCTGTATTATACTGAGGCGGCACGGTGGTCAACTGGTTATCACATCTGCCTCACAGTTCTGAGGACCGGGGTTCAAATCCTGGCCCCCCCTGTGTGGAGTTTGCGTGTTTTCCCCATGCCTCCGTGTGTTTTCTCAGGGGTACTCCGGTTTCCTCCCACATCCCAAAAACATGCGTGGTAGGTTGATTGAAGACTCTAAATTGCCCGTAGGTGTGAATGTGAGTGCAAATGGTTGTTTGTTTATATGTGCACTGCGATTGACTGGCAACCAGATCCGGGTGTACCCTGCCTCTCGCCCAAAGATACCTGGGATAGGCTCCAGCATGCCTGCGAGCCTAGTGAGGAAAAGCGGTACAGAAAATGGATGGATGTATTATACTGCCCCCAGGTGGCTAAGGCATATGGGGAAAATCAATTTCATATATGAGTAAATTGAGTAAGGAGCTTGGTCACTCAGTGAATCAAACTCGTAAGAGAAGGTACCGCTGTAATTTATTGTCGTTGTTGCATTGTATTGAGCCAAAGCAGTGAGATATTTGATTCATATTTGATGCAGGAATCCCGAGCGTCATCGTGTTCACATGGGTGCTGATGAGGATTTATCTGGAGGACACAGGGTGAGTGACAGCCCACCATAGCCAATTACAAGGGCGGGGGGGGAATAACTGTCCCAGGGCCCTTGGCCCTCTGGGGGACCCTGGCTGTCCGGCAGTAGGGAGGGAAGGAATGGAAACTCCGTCAGCACCCACCCCTGAAGGCCCATAATCTGGTACTACGTCTCTGCATGCCGGCATGTCTTTTCAATTTGTTTCTGAATGTTTACGTGTGGTGTGATGCTTCACGTCGTTGCACACTTGATTTGAAACACTTGTCAGAGTGTCCGTGTTGTTAACCAACTGCTCCTTCTTGACTGAGCTAAAAGCTAAATGTGTGTTGTTATTGTCAGGTGCTGGGAGAGGAATGACAACCCAATACCCAACTGGGTCATCAATGGACCTATTGGACTGTCGATTGTGGTAGGAGGAAACAGCAAATTTTTTTATCATAGTTATTTTTTTTGTAAATTAATACATCTGTTTGTATCCAATCATTTGCTATAGTGCTCATTATGGTAAGGTTGAGCTGGAGCATATTCTAGCTGACTTTGGTCAGGAGACGAGACTGGTCGCCAGTCAATATCCAGGCACATATCAACAAACAAATATTCATAATTACAATTACAAGTCTTCAATGAAGCTAACATGATAACAGGTTTTTGGAATGTGAAAAGAAGTCGAGATTCAAACCCAGAACCTCAGAAGTGCGATGCAATTATACTAAATACTTCTTTAGTCAGTAGACCTTGTGTACTGCATTCTGCATCTGCTCTGTACAATTTCTCCTCTTCCAGAACCAAATCAACTGATCCTTTGTGGCTCATTTTTTTACATGTTTTGATGGTTTTTCTTTATGGATATTTTTCAGGTAAACTTCCTGCTCTTTATCCGCATCATTCGCATCTTGGTGCAGAAGCTGCAGTGTCCCGACGTGGGTGGCGGCGACCACTTGCAGTACGGGTTGGTACCTCGCCTCACGTCGCTGACTCACACATTTACCACGCTTAATCTACTTTGTTGTTCTCTAGTCTGGACAGATGACATGTTTGGTCTTTGGGGTTTACTCAAGTGTCGTGGTGGGCAAGTGAAGCCTCATGAAGCACTGAGGCTTTCCTAACAATTGTGCCGAAAAAGATTCAAAGCTTCAATGATGGTGACAACTGGTGGACAACTGAAGCACTGGCACTGTTTCCCTTCCATCCATCCATCCATTTTCTTTATCGCTTATCCTCACTTGGGTCGCGGGCTGCCGGAGCCTATCCCAGCTATCTTCGGGCGGGAGGCACATAGAAACAAACAACCATTCGCACTCACATTCACACCTACGGGCAATTTAGAGTCTTCAATCAACCTACCACGCATGTTTTTTGGGATGTGGGAGGAAAACCGGAGTGCCCGGAGAAAACCCACCATCGGTCACGTGACGCTGGTGTTTTGATACAAGCTCCAACACAACGTTTCGAATCACTCCGCTTCAGGAAGAGTGACACAAGCTCCAAAGCGTCGGTATCATTTGCCCATCACTACTCAAGTGTTTCTTTGTTACTTTGATTATTGGTTTTTAGGACTTTTCATTTTTTCCATGTGCCTTGGTTGCCGGTTTTTGTAAATAAATCCTTTTTTTGTAATTCCTGCACTCCTGCCTGGCCTCCCTGCTTCCAAGTTTTGACATGCCTTCCAACGCCGTAAAAGGCCCGAACCTGACAAACTGTCTGAGAAGTGTCTTAAAAATCCACCTCTTCCCTCACTGTGCGGAAGTCATGCGTCATTTTGCGTGAAGATTTTAAAGTCTCGATGTTTTTAGACAGTAACTAAAAATAGTTAGGTTAGATACATTTAAGTTTGCCTGTTTTTTTTAAAAATGGATCGCTGTGATGATTTGGTGCAGGAGGAACTGGTCAGTTGTCATCTTGGAAATTCTTGGAAGATTCTGCCCGACAGCGATGATATACTGTAGTATCATTTTTTTATTTCGATTTGTTGAAGTCTACTTTAGATAATTTCATTTAAATTTTTTTATTATTATTATTATTTTTTTTACTTTTCAGGCGGTTGGCCAAGTCGACTCTCCTGCTCATTCCGTTGTTTGGGATCCACTATGTGGTCTTTGTGTCGCTCTCGGAATCCATGGCCGAAGACTACAAGATCTTTTTCGACCTGGCCCTCGGATCCTTCCAGGTGCTCCCACAGACTGACTGTTTTGTTTTCACGAACCTGTGTCTGTTAATTTTGTATCTCCTATGTTACGGTACGGTGGACGACTGGTTAGCACATCTGCCTCACAGTTCTGAGGACCCGGGTTCAAATCCGGCCTCGCCTGTGTGGAGTTTGCATGTTCTCCCTGTACCTGTTTGGGTTTTCTCCAGGTACTCCGGTTTCCTCCCACATCCCAAAAACATGCATGGCAGGTAAATTGGAAACTCTAAATTGCCCATAGGTGTGAATGATTGTTTATATGTGCCCTGCGATTGGCTGGTGACCAGTCCAGGGCGTGCCCCGCCGCTCACCCGGAGTCAGCTGGGATGGGCTCCAGCACCCCCTTGACCCTAGTGAGGAGAAGCTTTATGGCATGAACGTTACGGTACTGACGAATAAGATTGTACAGTTTATGTTACTATTCCTCACAATCATGTTGATTTGTCATCATTTTCAATGGTAAATCACTTGCATTTTAATGCCTTTCAGGGTCTGGTGGTTGCCATCCTCTATTGTTTCCTCAACAGTGAGGTCTGTACTCCACTTTTGAAAGCAGAATTCCCATATTGCCAGCCGTTTTAGAGCATTTTGCCCTACCAAATATGTTCTGTCACAAAATAAGAACAAAATATACCGAAGGAAAAAGTAGACTCTCTTTCACCTGAAAGTTTTTTAGCTTTTTCATTTCTTTAGTAATCAGCAGTAGAACATGGGTTGGTTTCAGTAAAAACACAATTTTATGACCAAAAAATAGAGAAAACGAGCTTTTTGTGAAAAGAAACGTGAAGCAGAACAGGGACTTTTACGCTAATAATGTTTGCTTTTGTGACACCCCAAACTATAAAAACAACAAAAACAAGACTAACAACTTTTGATGGCAAAATAATCCATTAATTACAGATACACAACTAAGAAACGTGCCTCGAGCGACGCCGACTCGCGACATGGCCTGAGTTGAATGTCATTAGCTATTTTACATGGCGTTCACCATTCACTCCAAGCACTGCATCATCTTTTCTCACGGCCACGACACAGACTTTCTACTACCTACTGCGACATACTGTGTATACCATACATATACACATGCTCTGTTCTTTTTCTTTTACTCAAAAGATGTGCTATCTCAAATCCCAAGCAATGTAATGACACCATCTGCTGGCATCTGTTCCTTATTAGTTATGTAGAAGCTTGACTTTCAGAGACGAGCTGGGCGAGACACTTGCACGTAAAGTAAAGTAATAACATACTTTACGAATATACTGTATTTGTCAGTGGCAGTAAACAGTTGGATTCCAGTTGACGAATAGGAATGTCCACGTTAGTGAATGTGTTAAGAGCAACCTTGCATTTTGTAAATTCCTTGTTTATTGCAGTTTCTTCCCATAAATTCTCATGGGATGCGTCCAACTTTGAAATTTCTCTAAAAGTTAACACTGATGTGCGTCTGTGTGTAGGTGCAAGGCGAGCTGACGAGGAAGTGGCGTAGCTTGTGTGTGGACTGCAGCCTGAAGCGAGCTCAGCGGTTAAGCATCACACTGGCCTCTGGGAAAGGTTCTGAACACACGGTCCACTTCCAACGCACCTCCAGAACTCAGTCCATCCTCCAGTCTGAGACCACCGTGCTGTGACCGTGCTGCCTAACTGTCAATGCTTCTGAATGGTTGTCAAATGTACTAACCCTTTCTCGCTGAGCTGGTTTGGAGCCACTGTGAACCCCCAGTTATCGCTGGTGATGTGTTTCAGATGCACCTGCAATAAGTAAACCATCTGTGAAGAGAGAGCATAGAAACATTTTGAACCATTTTATCCCTTCCACACACTTGAAACAATTTTAAACTTATTTAATCACACTTAAACTTAGCACATTTCAAAGTATTCGTTATCAAATTCAAAATGAGAGAATATTTGCAAAAACAAAAAAACAATCTTCATCAATTTGAGCATTAAATATCTTCTTTGTAGTGTATTCAATTAAATGTAGTTTAAATAATTTGCAACTCATTGTACAGTGGACCCTTGATAGAATGGACTAATAACAGTTATTGTAAATTTATATGAAAAAAAGCTTGTTTGAAATGTTACCATACCGGTGTGCTTGGTCATGGTGACATTGTTGACGTACAGTACTCAACATAGGCAAGTCGCTTTCATAAGCCGTGAGGAATTGGTGTGCTTCCTAGATCCAAATCCATTTTCTAAAAAAAACTTATTGTACCAAAAGTAGCATGTTCCAGACTCCAGAGACTTGTTTTGTATTCCTCAGAGTTAACGCTGCAGCCATGCCACACTCTCAACGCACAATAGACGATGGAACCGTCATCACGTGGCCGCCACGTCAATGCCCCACATTCAACATGGCTGCCAATGGACTATCATTCATTCCTTTTCTGTACCGCTTATCCTCACAGGGGTCGCAGGCGTGCTGGAGCCTATCCCAGCTATCTTTGGGCGAGAGGCGGGGTAACCCTGAACTCGTCTCCAGCAAATCGCAGGGCACATATAAACAAACAACCATTCGCACTCATATTCACACCGACAGGCAATTTAGTCTTCAATCAAATTACCGTGCATGTTTTTGGGATGTGGGAGGAAACGCAGAGAAAACCCACGCAGGCACGAGGAGAACATGCAAACTCCACACAGCCGAGGCTGGATTTGAACCCAGGTCCTCAGAACAGTGAGGCAGATGTTCTAACCAGTCATCCCCTGTGCTGCCATCTGTTGGACTTGAATGTAGTCAAATTGTATATCTGTGACCTGGAAATACATCAGTCCCATTCTCTGCGTGCATTGTGCCACAGCGCCAGTAAACAACAACGGCCAATTCTGGAACTGACAGACTTTGTCAACGGCATTTTAAGTGACAAATCGAAGCTAATCGACGGTCTGTTTTATCCGATATCCGTTATATCAGGTCCACTGTATTGTTTTTATTTATGTTTTAGACAAGGTCACAACTTCATTGGAATTGGGGTTTGTGTATTGAACACAGTCACTGCCATTGACTGCTTGACAAGTCAAATATCCATGTTAACTGGGAGGGCTGGCACTGAACACACAAATGTTGACCAAAGCCATATATCAACAAAAGTCTACTAGCTTAATGCTAATGTATAATGCTGAAAGCCATAGACGGGCTAGCAGAATTTAGCATACATGTGACTTTGATTATAAACTTTCAAACAACTCCTACCTTTACACACAAGGAACAGCAACACATGGAAACAGAGCACACAATAATACTCAAAGGCATATTCCAGTAGTATCCTGTATGTGTTTGGATTGAAGTGCTGGTTTCAAGCCTGGGTTAGGGTTTGAAACGAGGGTTAGGGTTTCACAGTATTGTTTTAAGCCAGGCCAATGCAGTGTTTCAAGTCAGGGATGCCTTTTCGAATAAGGATTAGGGTTTCAAGACAGTGTTAGAATAGGAAATGATGGTTTGAAGCCTGGGTTAACATTCCAAACCAAGGTTCGGGTTTTGATTTCAGTTTTAAAGCCTCGGTTAAGGTTTTTAACTCTGTTTTGGCAGTGTGAACGGTAACTGGCACCAGCTCAGTTTGAAAGGGATCGTCTCTGGTTAAATATGAGCGCCTCTATGAAGTCACCTGTACGTTTTCACAAGTGTTAACAATAGAAGAAAAAAAAATAGTATTATAGTACTATCTAGGCTGAAGGCAATCATGCTACCAATTGTTCAACTTTTATTAGGTGCAAGACTCCACTCATCTATTTGGGGCACACATAGTCATCGAAGTCCCATAATGTGTTTCATTGGTCTCCTTAATTAACAGAGACGTGCACACAGATACCTCTAGTGGTGCTCTGGCATTGGCCTTTTTTCCCTGGATGACAAAACTGTCCTTTTGCCTGGAGCCCTTTTTTTTTTCATCAATATAAGAAAAAAAAACAAAAACGACAAAGAAACTTATCACTTGATCCATGCAACAAACAAGATGTCAGCATACATTTACAGTATACAAATGTAAATACTTGTTGAAAGTGTGTCAAAAAAGTGTTTTATACGATGTGAGGTGTAAATAAGTGTTTAAAGTGTGCTAAGACAATGAATGTCGGTCACGTTGTTATAAAAGTTGTAACTGTCCTTTTGTGCCTGTGTCCATCTATCACTCACTGGCGTATCTGTATAATCTCAAAATGTGACTTTAAAACACACTTAGACCTGTAAAAAGACTATTAAAATGTATTCCTTCGCACTTGTCTTCCTCTCTTGCTGTTAAATGCTACCATATAATCCAAAGCACCAGACGGGCTGGACGAAATTGGCATGGCTGTTAAATAATTATAAACTTTTAAATACATTTTTAAACCTAACAAAAGAAGAGGATTAAACATAAATGTTCTACCAAACCACAAAATTTGCTAACATATACTGTAACTCCAAATGCCATACACAGGCTAACAGAAATTAGCATTGCTGTTACATAATACAGTATACCATACAGTATACAGCATAAACCTATTATAAACAACTGATACTTTAACACACATGGAGCAGCAATACGAGACTCCATTCCAAATGATTATGCATGATGCAAAACATAATAATAATTTTGAAGTCAACCTCCAGAGCAAAATTTTGTTTTTGAATAAACCTCCCAAAAACAACAGTAATTTTTCATAGTGGGTGTTAACAGATATACAGCCATGTGTGACAAATGTTTAAGCTGCTTTGGTCGTCAAACAGGAGCAAAAAAAAATACCTTTCGCGGGGGGATTGATTAGTCACACTTTCACCGTTTTATGAATTATTCAGCGTGAACACCAGTGGGATTTCATTCTGTTGATGAGCTTGTGTTTATCTGGAATTGGCAAAAAAAAACAAAAACAAAGCTCAATTCAATTCTTAGGGCATTGAATCGATCGCAACTGGACTGTTGTGGTTATCTTAGATTAGAAGACGTTTTGCCTCTCATCCGAGCAGGCTTCATCAGTTGTTAGGTTAGCCTGAGTTGGTGATGAAAAAACTCAACTATTTATGTTTCAAGTTGGAGGCATGCCCCAAACCACGTATGATATTCTTTTGGAATGCAAAAAAAAAAAAGGACAGTCGTTAGGCAGAAAGGCTAGCGTCTGTCAACAAGTGTCCTTAGGTGGAAACTCCCTCGTTAATATTCCATTCAGTGCCCTGAGAATGAAATGACCTAGATGAATGTGAATATTCACAGGCACGCTCACTTTAATTGGATAAATTCTTGCCTCCTGATTGCTGCACAAGACTCACTTGACTGCTGACATCAATTCACAACTTTTCATTCATTCGCCAGGGACATTCTTGCAGGTTTGGATTTCATTTGAAATTTAAGACTGTTTTTCATTGTTTTAAATCGTTATTCATTGTAGACCAAGAAATCGTCTATGGCTGGGAATGCTTGTTTTTCTACGTGTGCCCTGACATTGGTTGGCGACCAGTCCGTTGTTTGCCAATATGTGCCCTGACATTGACTCAGGAGCAGTCCATCCATTTTCTTTACCGCTTATCCGCACTAGGGTCGCGGGCTCATGAGCAGTCCGTCTTTTTATTATTATTTTATTGGGGGGAGGTGTTTATGTTGTTCATGGCGCTCACTGGAGGAGCTTTGACATCATCGTGGGGTTTACTGAAAGGGACCGAGTGCGCTAGGGCAAAAGCCATCGTCACTAGGCCTCACCCAAGGACCGGTCAGACACCTGAAACGATCATCCTCACCGTGGAAAAATAGTCGACAAATGCTGACAGACGATGTTGAGGATGAGACCACAGCAAAGAAATGAATACAGTACAAACTATTCTTTTAAAGCTTTTTATATGGTCTCTCTCGATTGTGGATTTTCACCTATTATGGGTGGTTCCGGAACTTATCCCCCACGATAAACAGGGGTTCACTGTACTCAAACAGAATGGAGAGTATACTGTATGTTCCCGTAATGATCTCCAGTCCTCGTATGTGATTGGACAGAGGGCTCAATTGTGTGCCTTGATGTCTTCATGTTGCTGCATGCAGCTTCAAGCTTGTCAGGGGCTGTCATGGAGCTCACGGGTCAGTGGTCTCTGGTGGGAACGCACGAGTGTCCATTGTCTTCCCGCGGATTCCACGCCGAGGTCAAACCAGAGGAAAAAGACGCACTGTATGTTCACATATGTTCACACGGACAAAGACGATTTGTGTCAGACAAATGACAGAAGCCCTGATGAAACCTCGCCAATTACGACGACATAAAAGGAGAACGACTGGTGATTAGAGCAAGCTAACACTGGATCAATTTTGCAACACAAATTTATCAAAGTATTTGATAAATCCACCAGGAGCAATTCTAGATTCCGCCTTTTGGGACGGCTCAGCCCACAGAAAGCCACAGGGCTGTACGACGTTGTGACATGGGACCGTTAGCGTTTAGCAAAGTCCCGCATGGAGTGATGGTGAGAGATAAGATTCACTGGTCTGATGAGACCAACTTTTTGGCCTTAATTCTAAGTGGTATGTGTGGAGGAAACCAGGCACTGCTCATCACCTGTCAATACAGTCCCAACAGTGAAGCATGGTGGTGGCAGCATCATGCTGTGGGGGTGTTTTTTAGCTGCACTGACAGGACGACTGGTTGCAATCGAAGGAAAGAAGAATGCGGCCAAGTACAGGGATATCCTGGACGAAAACCTTCTCCAAAGTGCTCAGAACCTCAGAGTGGGCCGAAGGGTCACCTTCCAACAAGACAATGACCCTAAGCACACAGATAAAATAACGAAGGAGTGGCTTCACAACAACTCTGTGACGTTTCATTAATGGCTCAGCCAGAGCCCTGACTTAAACCCAATTGAGCATCTCTGGAGAAAATGGCTGTCCATCGACGTTCACCATCCAGTCGCAGTTCGATGATCGACTTTGTGGTCGTGTCATGACTTGCGGCCGCATGTCTTGGACACTCGGGTGAAGAGAGGGGCGGAGCTGTCAACTGATCACCACCTGGGGGTGAGTTGGCTCCGATGGTGGGGGTAGATACCGTTCCGACGTGGCAGGCCCAAACGTATAATGTCCGTCTGGCAGGATCCCCTGTCAGAGGGAGTTTCAACTCCCACCTCCGACAGAACTTTGCTCATGTTCATGGGAAGGCGGGGGACATCGAGTCCGAGTGGACCATGTTCCGCACCTCTATTACTGAGGCGGCCGACCGGAACTGTGGCCGTAAGGTGGTCGGTGCCTGTCGTGGCAGCAATACCCGAACCCGTTGGTGGACACCAATGATGAGGGATGCCGTCAAGCTGAAGAAGGAGTCCTATCGGGCCTTTTTGGCCTGTGGGACTCCTGAGGCAGCTGATGGGTACCGGCTGGCCAAGCGGAATGCAGCTTTGGTGGTCGCTGAAGCAAAAACTCGGCCATGGGAGGAGTTCGGTGAGGCAAATGGAGAAAGACTTCCGGACGGCTTTGAGGAAATTCTGGTCCACCATCCGGCGTCTCAGGAGGGGGAAGCAGTGCACCATCAACACTGTGTATAGTGGGGATGGGGCGCTGCTGACCTCGACTCGGGACGTTGTGAGTCGGTGGGGAGAATACTTTGAAGACCTCCTGAATTCCACCAACACGCCTTCCCATGACGAAGCAGAGTCTGGGTTCTCTGAGGCGGGATCTCCTATCTCTGGGGTTGAGGTCACCAACGTGGTCAAAAAGCTCCTCGCTGGCAAGGCCCCGGGGGTGGATGAGATTTGCCCAGAGTTCCTAAAGGCTCAGGATGTTGTGGGGATGTCCTGGTTAACACGCCTTTGCAACATCGCGTGGACATCGGGGACAGTGCAGACTGGGGTGGTGGTGTGTTCCAACTACAGTGGGATCACACTCGTCAGCCTCCCTGGTAAGGTCTATTCAGGGGTGTTGGAGAGGAGGGTGCATCGGGAAGTCGAATCTCTGATTCAGGAGGAGCATTGTGGTTTTCGTCCTGGCCGTGGAACAGTGGACCAGCTCTACACCCTTGGCAGGGTCCTCGAGGGTGCATGGGAGTTCGCCCAACCAGTCTACATATGTTTTGTAGTCTTGGAGAAGGCGTTTGACCATGTCCCTAATGGAGTCCTGTGGAGCGTGCTTCGGGAGTATGGGGTACCGAACCCCCTGGTACGGGCTGTTCAGTTCCCGTACGACCGGTGTCAGATTTTGGTCTGCATTGCCGGCAGTAAGTCGGACTCATTGGCTTCCCCTCTCCAGGTCGGGGATGAGACAGAGTTCAAGTATCTTGGGGTCTTGTTCACGAGTGAGGGAAGAATGGAACGGGAGATCGACAGGCAGAATGGTGCAGAGTCTGGAGTGATGCGGACTTTGTATCACTCCGTTGTAGAAGGAGCTAAGCCGAAAGGCGAATCTCCCAATTTTCCGGTCGATCTACGTTCCTACCCTCCCCTATGGTCACGAGCTGTGGGTTGTGAAGAACAAGATCCCAGATACATGCGGCCTAAAATGAGTTTCCTCCGCAGGGTGTCCGGGCTCTCCCTTAGAGATAGGGTGAGAAGCTCGGTCATCCGGGAGGTTCTCAGAGTAGAGCCGCTGCTCCTCCACACTGAGAGGAGCCACATGAGGTGGCTGGGGCATCTGATTCGGATGCCTCCCCGATGCGTCCCTGGTGAGGTGTTCCGGGCACGTCCCACTGAGACCCCGGGGACGACCCAGGACACGCTGGAGAGACAACGTCTCTCGGCTGGCCTGGGAATGTCTCGGGATCCCCCCGGAATAGCTGGATGAAGTGGCTGGGGAGAGGGAAGTCTGGGCGTCCCTGCTAAAGCTACTGCTCCCACGACCCAACCTCAGCTAAGCGGTAGAAAATGGATGGATGGATGTATGACTGCTGATATGTAGTTCCTCTCCTAGTAGTAGTAATAATAATAATAATAATAATATCCATCCATCTACAGAAACATTAGTTGTGAGATTGAAGAAACGGACGCCAGTGAAAGCTACCCCCGCTAGGACGCCACTACGAACGGTTAAAATCACTCATGAGTACGTTCATGGAGTACGTCGTTCCTTGCGCAAACTAATCACTCATCGTACTAGTTCGCAGTGAACCTCCGCTTGAGTAACTCATGACAGAACAGTCCACTTCAGACATACTGGTACGTCGCTCCATAGCAGATCGCGAACGAAGAAGTTCAACGAACGAATCACTCGTGGCTGACTCCATCCAATTCAGTACATTCAGTACATTCAGTTCAGCAATTCAGTTCAATTCAGTCCCTCCCCCACTTACACGGTGCTGCCTGACGTTGGCTGCTCATTGGTCAGTCGCTGAAGTGAGTGACGCTGGGGAATCACGAATCACATGGCAGTAGTTTAGTGAAGTACCGCCCCCGCCTGCACGCTGCCTGCCCATTGGTTGTTGGCCAAATATTCACACGTGAGTGACAGAACGCTGCAGGAGTTCCGTTTGCGCTCCTAGCTGACTCGCTCGTTGTGGCCAACCTCAAATAACGACTCATTTCATAATCTGATTCAGTTTAATACGTTCACTAAAAAGATTCGTACTTTTGAACGAAACGTTCGCGAACGATACAACACTACCTGCTCGAAACTGCAGTACCGCACTCCGCCTGTACAGCTCCCCTCCCCTGGTGCTCTGTTTACCTCTCAACCGCGCGCTGCTCCACAGTGGCCGGCTGGACACGCACCGCCGCCCCGCAGCCTCGCCTCACTTTGCCCGGTCCGGTGCGGCCGCCACGGGTGTAAAAACCGCACCCCTCGTGGATCCTCATCGTTGCCGGTGTGCTGGCGACGCTGTCCCCGTAGGTGAGTGGCGTCAAAATCGGGCTCTGTTGACAGACAAGCAGACGGTGCCGCGGCTCGGCTGGCCGGAGACGTAAACTGCTAGACGGCTAACTACGAGTTCCCTCCGCCGTGGTCCCGTCAACATGGCGCCGTCCAAAACAAACCAATAGGGGACTGACCACAATCGCCAAACTACTGTTGTACCACATTGCGCCAAGTGTCGACTCTTTCCGGAAATAAACAAACAAAAAGCGAGAAGGGATGTTTCTTCTTTTAATCGCTTTTCTAGCTGGCTAGCCAGACGTAGCAACGTCACAACATTTTAGCATTGCGAACTAACCCACCTTGTCGTATCGTTTTATTAGTGGCCAGTCTCACGTTGAGCTTAATTGGGATATTAGCCATTAAAAAAAATATTAATTTGGATGCTTATTGGCTCTTTTTTTTTTTTTTTAAACAATTTGTCTCGTAGCGTGCTAGCTGCTAGCCGCAGTCTGTCTCGCGCGCGCGTGTGTGTGTGGATGCAGCGTTCGTGGCCTGCCTGCCAAGGTTGTCTCTTTGTGGACAAAACCCACTTATTTTACCATCATTCTCGTATAATATAATATAACTATTTGATGACATACAAGGCTCAACTGGTGGGAAGCAAAGCGCGTGGTTAGTGTCAGCATCAGTGATTGATTGACAACACGACATAAATGTGTCGTACATTTTGTTTGCCAAGCTTTATGGAGCCTTGGGACATATTTTTACATTACAAAAAAAATCTCAAGGCACTCCACCACCAAACCAAAATGTCACAAAAAGAATATGCAGTATTGTTGTATATTTGTTGTTCACGCTAACCTAATTAACCTCTGTCGCCACCTGTTGCCATTCATACAACAGAACAGTTGTTTTGTCGTTTACGCAACAGGTCCTCATTTCCCACTGAACGATGACATTTGTGAATAAATATAGATGAGGTTATCATAATTTCAGTATTTAGTGAACCCTGAATAAAACACATTTTTTAAAAGGGTTTGTTAGTGCCTGCTCTCATTCTATAGCTGGCACTGTTTTCCAAATAAGCGACAAAGCATGATTGCTTAAAGTTTTTTTTTTTTTTTTTTTTTTTGGGTCAATGCAGTTGAAATTTATTTGAAAACTGACATGAGAGAGAAGGAAATATTGCATAATTAAACTCCAGAATTTTCAACCAAACCATATAATTTCTTCTGACCAAGTACACTACATTTATCCTAACATATAATGTGAAATGCCATAGATGGTCTAGTGGAAAATAGCTTAGCTACGCTAATTATAAGCCTTCAAACAACTGCTACTTTAACACACAGAGCAGCAACGTTTACAGTAGAAACAGAGCATCCTGTATATTCCCTCTGCTCTGTGGGAACAATGGCTATTGCTGGAGCTTAGAAGCCTCATCATCTTGCTCTTAACTCATTCACTGGCAGCTGTTTCCGAACATTTTGACAGATTTTTCAAGACCCACAGAATAAGTATTCTATAGTAATCAGCTGTAGAACATGGGTTGGTTTCAGCAAAAACACGTTTCTGTCTAAAAAGCGGCGTAAACAAGCTTTTGGTGAAAGAAACGTCAAGCAGAACAGTGACCTTTTAATGCAAATATTTTTTTGCTTTTGTTTTGCTTCTGGAGACTGAACAAACTTGGGCTTTCACTATTGAATCTTTTTTTAGAAGAAATTAAGATACTTTTCCGCCCAATTTTATTTTATTTTTTTACTACGAACATGCATTTTATTCTCATTTATGAGGGCTGGACTTCTATCCTTAAACTGCATATGCTGGTACTGAGCGTATGGTATAAACTGAACAGCATTTGAGACAACAAAATAACCCTTTGCTGAACGGTTAGCATTTGCGATTAGCATTAGCGCTCTAGTGATTACCATTTTAGGTTTAAAAAAAAAAAAAGAAAAAAGAAAAACCCCCGCTAACTACCATTCCGCACACTCATGTTATACAGTCCCCTCCAAAAGAATTGCAAGGGTAAGGTCAATTCCTTTGTTTTTGTTGTATACTGAAGACATTTAGGTTTCAGATCAAAAGATGAATATGAGACAAAAGTTCAGAATTCCAGCTTTTATTTCATGGTATTTAAATCTAGGTATGTTAAACAACTTAGGAAAGAGCACCTTTTGTTTGAAGCCACACACTTTACAAGTGAGCAAAAGTATTGGAGCAGATATTAAATTAACTTAAAGTGAATAAGATTTAATATTTGGTGGCATAACCCTTACTGGCAATAACTGACCCATTGACTTCACCACATTCTCCATTTGAAATGCTTTTCCAGGCCTTTACTGCAGCCTCTTTCAGTTCTTGTTTGTTTCTGGGGGTTTCTCCCTTTAGTGTCCTCTTCAGTAGGTAAAATGCATGCGCTATTGGGTTAAGGTCCGGTGATTGACTGGGCCAGTCTATGACCTTCCACTTTTCCCCCCTGATGAATTCCTTTGTTGTGTTGGCAGTATGTTTTTGATCATTGTTTTGTTGCATGATGAAGCTTCACCCGATTAGTTTGGATACATTTTTCTGTAAATGGCCAGACAAGATAGTTTTGTAGACTTCAGAAGTCATTCTGCTGCTTCAATCATGAGTTACATCATCAGTAAAGACTAGTGAGCCCGTTCTAGAAGCAGCCATGCAAGCCCAAGCCATGACATTACCTCCACCATGCTTCACAGCTGAGTTTGTGTGTTTTGGATCATAAGAAGATCCTTTCTTTCTCCATACTTTGACCTTTCCATCACTTTGGTAGAGGTTAATCTTGGTCTCATCAGTCCACAAAACTCTGTTCTAAAATTTTTGTTACTCATCTCTGTACTACTTTGCAAAATCCAATATGGCCTTCCGATTCTTTTTGCTGATTTGTGGTTTGCATCCTGTGGTATGGCCTGTATATTTCTTCTCTCTGTCTTCTTCAAACAGTGGATTGTGATACCTTCACCCATGCCCTGTGGAGGTTGGCAGTGATGCCACTGATCAGTGTGTTTGGGTATTTCTTCACAGCTCTCACCACAATGTTTCTGTCATCAACTGCTATTGATACTCTTGGCCGACCTATTCGATGTCTCTTGCTCAGTACACCAGTAGTTTCTTTCTTTTTCAGAACATTCCAAATTGTTGTATTGGCTGTGCCCAATGTTTGTGCTATTGCTCTGATCGATTTTCCGTCTTCTCTCAGCTTCAGAATGGTTTGGTTTTCTGGGGCTTTATGGTAGGGTCACCCATGACAAACAGGTCCTAGGCGAGGAACCATACAAAGAACGGCTCAAATAACCCCTTATTATGATAAAAATAAATGAACCTAAGTTTCCCTTGCCTGTATGCAGGTCACCGTGGCTCCCTCTGGAGCCAGGCCTGGAGGTGGGGCTCGAAGGTGAGTGCCTGGTGGCCGGGCCAACAGTGCATTCGGTAAGTATTCACGTTTTAGTTTTTCCACATTTGTTGTTAGAGCCTCATCCAAAAATGGAATAAATTCATTTTTCCCTCAAAGTTCTACACACAACACCCTATAATGACAATGTGAAAAAAAGTTGTTTTGACTGGATGATCGGTGGAGACATGATACACCTGAGCTCAATTTTGAGCTTCGTGGCAAAGGCTGTGAATACTTATGTACCTGTGATTACTTAATTTTTTATTTTTAATAAATTTGCAAAAAATTAAAAATACTTTTTTTCACATTGTCATTATAGGGTGTGGTGTGTAGACGTTTGAGGGAAAAAAATTAATTTATTCCATTTTGGGATGAGGCTCTAACATAACAAAATGTGGAAAAAGTGAAACGTGAATACTTACCGAATGCACTATAGGCCTGGCCACCAGGCACTCACCTTCGAGCCCCACCTCCAGGCCTGGCTCCAGAGGGAAAAGGGAACAAAAATCATGTTATCATTAATGGGGTGTTGTGTGTAGAATTTTGAGGGGAAAAAATGAATTTATTAAATGTTTTAATAAGGCTGTAACATAAGAAAATGTGTGTACGCAGATGGGGCCCGGCTGGCCACAGCCCGAAAAGGCAACATTGGTGGCCTTCTCATGAGCACACCACATGTGGACCTTTGCTTCAGAAGTTGGCTCTAGGGACGTGGTATGTCACCTCTCCTGCAGAGAAAGAGCCCCAGCTGGCTTGTGAGGTTGATAGGTTCGGATGGATATAGTTGGGCTCACCTCCACACACAGCTTGGGCTCTGGTACCAGTCCTCTTGAGAGGGGTTGGATTCTTTTCCACTCTGGAGTTGCTCACGGTGAGAGGTGCCAAGCAGGTGTTGGCATGCTTCTTGCCCCCCGACTCGGTGCCTGTACGTGGGGGTTCACCCCGGTGGATGGGAGGGTAGCCTCCCTCTGCCTTCTGATGGGGGGACAGGTCCTGATTGTTGTTTGTGCCTATGCACCAAACAGCAGTTCAGAGTACCCAGCCTTTTTGAATTCCTTGGAAGGGGCTCCTGCTGGAGACTGACCCGTTCCGCTGGGGGACTTCAACGTTCACGTTGGCAGTGACAGTGAGACCTGGAAGGGCGCTGCTGGATAGAAGTGCTGGAGCGGCGCATGGTATGGACTGCTTGAATAACAGTGGTAAAATCTGAGATTTTTGATCCAGTCCGATCTGATCTTTTTTTTTTTTTTTTTGCTGATATCGGACTGATCTCAAAGATCGGATCGGGACACCCCTAATAGTATCCCACATTAACTTCTTAAACAATGACAATTGGGATGAATGAGGTGAGTTTTATTATTTGTTGCAGACATTTTAGACAGAGATCGCCATTAAAGTTGTGCAGACTTTGTGAATGAAGCGGTTAATATAACTGTGGGAATGGGGAGTGCGGATGGTGGTCTGCATGGTGAGCAGAGCGCCAAGACAGGGCTAGACTCTTCTTCTTAGATGGTTTTAGCTGTGTCTTCAAACTGCTTCTGATACTGGCGCTGCCCGTCGGAGTAACAATGTGATTGCAGTTAAAAATGACACCTAACTAGTCAGATAACAGTTTTCGTGATGTCAGAGGTTTCAGTGCTGGTTTACATGCAGATACTGTTCAAATGTATAAAAGTTACAAATTTTACGACTTCAGCGGTGACTTTCAAGGTTTTACTGCGCTAACAGGTCCATTTCACGCGTTTCATGTGTTCTATCACAGTTGAGATGAATAAGGAAGTGATGTCCCGCGTGGAGAAAAAGAGGTTGGCGGATCCCAAAGTGGTCCAGTATGTGTGGGCTGCCATCGAGGTTATCCGCAACCAGAAGCAAATTGCCAACATGGATCGTATCTCCAAGTAAGTGCCGCTTCTGCAATAGAATTCATTACTATTTGGTACCGGGTCCTACACAGAGACTGGGCAAAAAAGAATTGATTGACCATCAAAGAAGTTTTATTTAAAAATAAAAACAAAAAAAGAAACGGGTGCATCCGCCTGTGCATTTAGACACACAAATCAGAGCGCTTGTCTCTGTCACATGAGATGGTAGTAAAAAGCCCCCAATTCAGCAAAATTAATAAACTATCTTTAGAGCTTCTTTAGAAAAGGGGAGAATGCTAATGATGAGACCAAAGAAAAAGAGCCTACAACATTCAAGAAAAAGGAGAGCCACATTTTAGAGACAATATCAAATGTCCTACTTCAAATACAGGTTTATCTCGACAAGTGATTGTCACGCACCAATCCTGCTCTGTGTAATATGTGGCAAGTCTCACAAATCGGGCAATGAAGCCTTTGAAACTGCCAAAAAGCACTGACGACAGTCATCCCTCGCCATATCGCGCCATGTCTCATTTTAGGGCTGGGTGAATTTTAATCGTGATTCCGATTTTGGCTTCTCACGATCATAAAAACATTATAATCAAAGAAAAACGCTTAATAAAAAAAAAAAAAAAAAACACACCCCGGCGCGGGGGCGTGGCTTTAGCGTCATCCTTCACGCACCTTCCCCTGTCCTCAGCCACGTCCGCTTTTCCTCTGTGTAAGCAGCGTGTCGGCAGAAAATACTCAAAAAAACAAATAAATAAAAAATGTCAAGCAGAGCGCTCATCACACAACAACATTTCTAGATGTTGGAACTCGGTGCAGAGTCACTGATGGTGTAGTGGTACACTCGCCTGACTTTGGTGCAGGCAGCGTGGGTTCAGTTCCCACTCAGTGACGGTGTGAATGTGAGTGCGAATGGTTGTCCGTGTCTATATGTGCCCTGCGACTGACTGGCGACCAGTTAAGGGTCTAGTCCGCCTTTCGCTCGAGGTCAGCTGGGATAGGCTCCAGCGTCCCGCGACCCTAACCAGGATAAGCAGTGTTGAAAATGGATGGATGGAACTCGGTGCACTCAAAAGGCGTGCCGCATTATAAGGTGCCCCGTCCATTTTGGAGAAAATTCAAGACTTTTAAGTGTGCCTTATGGTCGTGAAAATACGGTATTGTTTTTTTATTTCTGTTATTTTAATATATTATTCTTTTACTGGTTACTAATTTATTTTGTGGTCGTTGCTTTAAGTTGTACTGCATTTAAAGTTGTTTTGGTAGTTAAATAAATACTAAGTTTTGAAATCAATGAATAATTGTTTATTAATCATATTATAATTTTTTTCCTGAATCGCCCAGACCTAGTCCCATTGTATCATGGATTTTTAAATCATTCATATCTAATTTTGACGGCACGGTGCTCGACTGGTTTAGTACATCTGCCTCACAGTTCTGAGGACCTAGGTTCAAATCCGGCCTCATCTGTGTGAAGTTTGCATGTTCTCCCTGTGCTTGCGTGGGTTTTCTCCAGGTACTCCGGTTTCCTCCAACATCCCCAAAACATGCATGGTAGGTTAATTGAAGACTACAAATTGCCTGTTGGTGTGAATGTGAGTAGGAGTGGTTGTTTATATGTACACTGCGATTGGCTGGTGACCAGTTCAGGGTGTACTCCGCCTCTCGCCCGAAGATAGCTGGGATAGGCTCCAGCATGCCCTACTTATGAAAAGCGGTTTGAAAAATGGATGGATGGACATATTTTATATCTCAGCTTTTTCGCTATCTTCTTCTGTTCCTTTGGGCTTGTCCCTTTAGGGGTCGCTACAGCGCGTCATCCTTTTCCATGTAAGCCTATCTTCTGCATCCTCCTCTCGAACGCCAACCGCCCTCATGTCTTCCCTCACGACATCCATCAACCTTCTCTTTGGTCTTCCTCTAGCTTTCTTACCTGGCAGCGCCATCCTCATCATCCTCCTACCAATATGCTCACTATTTCTCCTCTGGATGTGTCCAAACCATCGAACTCTGCTCTCTCTAACTTTGTCTCCAAAACATGGAACCTTGGCTGTCCCTCTGATGAGCTCATTTCTAATTTTATCCAACCTGGTCACTCCGAGAGCGAACCTCAACATCTTCATTTCCGCCACCTCCAGCTCTGCTTCCTGTTGTCCTCTTCTCTCTCATTTTCCTCATTCATCACCTCCTCAGAGTATTCTTTCCATCTATCTAGCACACTACTGGCACCAGTCAACACATTTCCATCTCTATCCTTAATCACCCTAACCTGCTGCACATCCTTCCCATCTTTATCCCTCCGTCTGGCCAACCTGTATAAATACTTTTCTCCTTCTTTAGTGTCCAACCTGGCATACATGTCATCGTATGCCTCTTGTTTGGCCTTTGCCACCTCTATCTTTGCCCTATGTCTCTTCTCAATGTATTCCTTTCGCCTCTCCTCGGTCCTCTCAGTGTCCCACTTCTTCTTTGCTATATCAGGTGATTTTGCGGTGATCATTTGTCAACACAGACTAACACATAGCATTAACCCAGGGGAAATTTCACACTTAATTTAGTTAATTTACTATAGCCTGCCACTGCGAGTTAGAGCGAATTGAAATCCCTCCACAGGTGGTCAAGGAGAGACAAAGCTGCCGGTGCTCTTTCAATAGCGTTGTTGAACAAATACTAACAATAGAAAAACTTTAAAAGCTCATTCATATACTAGCAGCACAGCCGCAACGGGCGCCTAGTCACTCAACACAGAAAGACTAACAGTTTACCCCGTTAACAGTCATCCAACTCTACACTCTCATTTGCTGACTACCACATGCCTCACCAGGCTAGACCCTGCCACTTTAAAGCCACATACATTAAAGGTCACACATACTACAGTATATAATGTGATGATAGCCACCACAAGTTGACAAAAATAATATTGGCACCTCTCATACATATTTTGTATGGGTATTAGACATAAAGCTAATTGATTAGTTTGGTTGAGTATTTATGTTTTGATGACTTTGACTCCCTACATATGAAATCAGATTTCTGTATTTTCTACTTCTTTGTCAAAAGAGGCTTGTTACTTTTTTTCAACATCGTGGGTGCCGACACGATGTAAAAAAGACAGCGAGAGAGGAAAAGTCAACCGCGGTTGACATCTTCATTAATTGATTGAGATCATGGGGTTTTAAAAGATGGAAAAATAAAATAAATAATAAATAAAAAATAATCAATAAAAAGATTTTATTTTAAAGCCATATCGTTGAGCCCTACTCTGAATAATTGTTTTTCTCAATCACACAATTTCTATTCCTAAAATCTTCCAAATATGAGGAAAGTTCCAAGATGATCTTGTGGATGATTGGATTCTAGATCAGGTCTTTTTGTTGTCTTCTCCGCCCACATCTCTGCCACAAAGGCTGTCTGTCTGCTGGAATTAAGAGAGACAGGGGGGGGGTGTTGTCCGTAGCGGGAATATCTGTGGCAATGCGACGCTTGCTTGGCGTTGCTGTGACAACAATGGCCACCAGGGCTCGCTTGGCGTGCCGTGAGCGTAGGCTCTTGCCAACGTGCCGTGTGAACCATCCCAGCTATTAGTTTAGGATGTAGGGAGCAATCGTAGAGATTGCCCTGAGCGTGCGAGGTCATTGTTGTGATGTTATAATGCTATAAGCAACTAATAATTGAACAGCAATTGTGCAGCAACACATGTAGATAGACAGTGTAGCAAGACTCACAGGCAAATATAGTTTATCCTCTGCAAAAATTGACCAATATTATTGCATGTTACTGAGTCACTGTGAGTAGTAGTAGGCCTGTCACGAAAATTTTTCTCGGACAATATATAGGGTTGGGCAACGTTTGCATTCGAGCGATTCCGATTCCAGTTCCTTATTTCGATTCGGGTTCCAAACGATTCTCGATTCCGATTCTTTTAGGGGGGTGGGGCAAAAAAGTTTGCATGATTTAAATAAAGCGTGTCCAAATTATAAACATCCATTTTCTTCGCAGCCCGCAGCATAGACTAAAATGAACATTTGGGGGTTCTTTATAACCAGTATCAATATCAAACCTATGAACTAAAATATATAAGTATATAAAATATAAATACCTATGAACTTAATATTCATTAATTAATGTTTCAGCTATAAGTAAAATATAGCATTGTTATGACAACTCTAAATTGCCCGTAGGTGTGAATGTGAGTGCGAATGGTTGTTTGTTTATATGCGCCCTGCGATTGGCCGGCAACCGGTTCAGGGTGCACCCCGCCTCCTCCAGCACGCCCGCGACCCTAGTGAGGAGAAGCCTCACTGACTTCACTGAAGCTCCAGGCGGTGCAGGCTGAGGCTTGGAGCGGCAGGGAGAACGTCAGACGCGACACATCGTGAAAGCCTCCTTTGCGTAATATAATCTTAGTCCAAGTGTTGCACTGAGGCGACTGGTCATTAATTTTAACAAAGTTAAGACACCCTTTTGTTTGCCGCGGCTGCCGTTGGGCACAAGCACGTCTTCATGTGCATTCTTCTTCGTTGGTTTTCGCCCCTTCTTCGTCGTTGGGCCGGAGGACTAGGCATTGAAACTGGGGACCGAAATTTTTTTATTTTAACCATTCCGGGAGAACCGGGACTGACGTTCCGGTTCCAAACGGTTCTCGATTCTTGATGCCTACCCCTAACGATATATTTTACTCAAAACTATTAACGCTAAACGATATTGTTTTTTAATGCCTATGAAATCATAAAAAATAAGGCCCGCCCTTATTTATTATTATTGAATTGTATTTTTTCTTTTAAATCGTTTTTGTTGTTGTTAATTTTATTGTTGTTGTTATTATAATTTCCTTTCTTGTTTCTCTACTAAATTGTTTTTCGTTACTCTGTAAAATGTATCCCCCTGGGTCTGAAATAAAGAATAAAGAGGTGCAAGACTAGCCTGGTTTATATGGAGCCTACTATTCCAACTACAGTATAATGGTTTAGAAGCCCAAACCAAATAAAAATGCTCCATATTAACGCCTCACTTGGAATAAACAGGCCGAATCCAAATGCAATTTCATCCGGTTTCACAGGGGTGGAATATTCCTTTCGCCAAACCGATCAGAAGTAAATCAGAAGTCAGGAAAAGCTCTGTCTGCGCGTGCGTCGTCTGGACATAAATGCACGGTGACGTCATCATTTACGCACAGCGTAAATATGGAAGTTCCTGACAGAGGTCGTACGCGAGAGAGATCTTGTTTTTAACTACTTAGAGGTTTTTTTTTTATCAAGCATTTAAAAAAAAAATTATGTATAAAATCAATCCCAACTACCCTGCCGAATAGGCGACGGGCCTCCATCTTGGTAAATAGCGTGACATTCACACAGCTATTCCGATTAAATGTAGTACACATCATGGATACACCTGATTGGAATAGATCACACGTAAACAGTTGACCAGAGATCTTCAATCCGAATGATTTAAATCGGAATGACAAAGTCTCCATGTAAACCCTGCTATTATGTGGTTGGTCCGCTGAAGACAAGCCCTTCACCTGTCAATCAAAATGCATTGGAGCTGGATATTTACAGTAAGATTAAAAGAGTTGAAGAAAAAGTCCCAATGAAACGTCATTGGAATTGGGGTTATACGTGCTGCACGTGGAGCAAGGTTGTAGACTTGGATGGAGCCAACCCCGCCTATTGTACCGGTCCGCCGGCGTTCCATGAGCCCACTCAGGGCTATACACTAACTTTTGCACTAGTAGCACTGGTGTGACCAACTTTCTCAGTTGGTCGCACAAGCACATGATTTGGTCCCACCATTTTTGAGGAGGTTCCACATGACCATGGCATACCATAGTTTTCGTATGACGTAAAGACTAACAGTGACTCAAGATATGATACTTTACAAGGTAGGTACGGGCTAATCAGCTTGCTCACCAGTAGTCCCGATGAGTTGACGGCTCATACTTGTCATTTAAAATGACTAAGTAGTGGGCAAGCGTCAATATCGGTACTTGGTGGCCACTGGCCAGACACAACGGCATACTGTCTGTGGCATGCATATGTGGTGTGTATGTATGCGACGGTGCTGTGATAATAGCGTGTCCTATCTGGAAGAAGCAGTTAATTATGTTGCAGCTGACAGTCAATCATATTGCAGCTGGCCGCTTTTAACTCAAATGGAATTCATAACAATGATTGCGATGTCACAGCGCTCACTCTCTCTATCGCTTGCTCTCTCTCGTGCAGGAGGAGAAGATTGCAATGGGGAAAAAAGGTGACTTTCAACCATTAGAACATGCACTCGCGCAAATGCAACGAGGAAATTTTTAATCGCACAAGCTGGAAAAATAGGTCGCATATTATGACCAATTTGGTCAATCTCGAGCCCTGCCACTGGCGGCTAATAACACGCATGCTTTGTGATCCCCACGCCGGCTCACCATAACAATGTCCATTTATCGAGTCCGTAAAAACTATCGTGCCCATTTTGTTTATCGAACGATAAGTCGATATAGTAATTATCATGACAGGCCTAAGTAGTAGTGACTCTTCTTTGTTTGTATCTGTATGACTCTATTATGCTACCCTTTGGTGACCAAGGCTGGCACACCAGAAGGAGCAGCACAATGAGTTGAATTAATTAAATCATGTTGCACAAACTGGTATAGCGTATATTGGTTTAAATAAAAATGTAATTAATTTGCAAAAAGACACGAAGGAAGGTTAACACCTGCGTTCACTTCCGGGTTAGTCTGACTTACGCTTTAACATTAAAGTCGTAAAGGGCTCCATGCCACTTTTTATACGTATAAAATTTAGGAGAAAGCAATGACAAACCATTTGTCAGTTTCATAATCTAAAGGTTGCTAAATTTTATAAAATACGAGTTCTAGATGACAGAGGCTTACTGAAACTGAACACACAAAACACAACCACAAGTGGAATTTTATAGAATATTTAATGAAATATACAAGGGATCTATAAGGAAACACAAAGAGGCTAACTCCAGGAAGAAAATAACATTAATACTGGTGAAAGAAGAAAAAATAGACGTGTAAAAAAGGGAACTAGGACATCATGTGCTGCTGGGCTAAAAATGTTAATGTTAGCGTTTCATGTGTTGAGTCGGAACGAGAGAGAGCAAAGTTGGGATTTTGTGTGATGCTAGTAATGCCCCCAAAATTATTAGGCACTAATCTTGTACATCCTGGCGACAATTGCAGTGTCTACTCACGAACGTAGATCAGCTGGTCTCTGGGAGTGGTCTTTCTGAGCGTGTCTCAGGAGGTGAGGTGGTAGGTTTTGTTAAAGAAAAAGATGCACAAAAATAAAACAAAAACAGGCGGAAAAAGGGAAATAAGGTGTTCTTCACGTGTTCTTTGGGAGGTTTGCGACCGTTTCTCTTCCTGCCTTTTTAGGGACTCGCTAGCAATTTCAGAGAGCGCACGCTTGGCTGGAAGTGTACCAGGTACTTTTAGTAGCAGCTGCTCTGATCACCTCGCAGTGGCCCACGTAGAGGCTGGGAAGCAGAGTCTCCATCCCAAAGGCCTGCGGTTACTGAGCCGCGTGCCCGGACAAAAGGAAGGGGGTGGGGGAGGGGTGGCAGAAGGCCGTCCTGCAGCTGGGGAGCTGATAGCAAGACCCAGGAAGCAAGGCAAGAGCGAAGAACCAACAGAGTTAGGCGGCGGGAGTCAGGGGTTAAATACCCAGGGGGTGTGTCGAAGAGGACCGAGGACCGGACAAGACCACACCCATCAGGTTGAATCTAGTCTACTATTTTGACCCATAAAAT
The DNA here is from genome assembly GCF_024500385.1 of Phyllopteryx taeniolatus. NCBI lineage: Eukaryota > Metazoa > Chordata > Actinopteri > Syngnathiformes > Syngnathidae > Phyllopteryx > Phyllopteryx taeniolatus. Next base: position 24,508,923 of record NC_084515.1, read on the forward strand.
GGGTTTAAAATCATATATTAATATATAATACTCCAAACTTTGATTCTTTACTCATAGAGCAAGCATATAGAAGACTGTTTAAACTTTAGTCTTGGGAAATCAACTGCTTATGGTTCAATCACATTTCATGCTGCTTGGGGTTTCAAATCCGGACAAACAGTTCTCAAAGTCTTGCAGCTGCACTGGTAAAATTGACACACTGACACAGACATCAAGGCATACATTTGGACTATTTCTGCAGAGTTCGTAAAATATCAAAACGGACATTTTATCTTCAGTTAACAACAACTGAATGGAAGGTTTGGGTTAGAGTACTCTCAAACGCCAGTGGGTGGCGCCTTGCGTGCACGTTTGAATATTAAGCAAATAGTTCATTGCTGTATTTGTCGATCTTGATCTCCCGAGAGAGAATCCCACCTTTTGGCCGCTGTGAGTTAAAACGAAGAAAAGGACTGATGACTGTAAACCAAGATTTCGAGGGAACCTGCTAATTACTTTAGGGTCCAGTAGGCGTCTTGTAATGCTAGTCTCACAGCATGGCAGCCAGGAAGAATTCAGCATATCACGAGGGGGGGGGGGTTTCTGGTGCTGAAACTGATTAAAGGCATTTCCACTCATTTCAATTGGGAAAGATGATTTGAGATTAAAAACATGGTCATGGAAAAAATGAAACTCTTATCTCAAGGCACCACTGTGTATGTTACAGTTAATCAAGTAGCATTTTGTTATATGTATTTATTATTATTATTATTTTACATTCTGTTGTTTAAATACAAAAATGTTTTTTTTTTAATTATGTCAGTTTTACAGTAAACTTCAACAGGGAGTGACATTTTTGGTTTTATTGCGGGTGGGACTGGAACATATGCCCAGTGTTAAAGGAGGGTTCACTGTATATTTAGAGTATTTTATGGACAGAACGTCTCACTCGTTCTTAAGAGTCATTAAGAGACATTAAGTTTGGCTAATCTGTTGATCAATGAAAATGGTGGCGCCACAGTCGGTGGGGTTTCTGATTTTTGCCTCCACCCCGCCCCTCCCGCCAGGTACCTGAGCCGCGTTTTCGGCATGCATCCGAAGGAGACAGCCCGACAGCTGAGCCTGGCCGTGAAGGATGGCCTGGTGGTGGAGACACTCACTGTGGGCTGTAAGGGCTCCAAGGCGGGCATCGAGCAGGAGGGGTACTGGCTGCCCGGAGACGAGATGGTGAGTCCGCAAACCTGTCACCCAAACTCGGGGCCCCATGAATCTTAAAACATGTCCCATTTGTCCACGATATAGAGATTAGGTAGTAGGGAATGAGTGAATGATTGCAAACGCAGTTATTGCAAAGGGATTTCCGGTGGACAAGTAGTCCAAAGATAAATACAACTGAACTGTTCGTAGGTACTGATTCTTTCATTCACTGTGTTGGGAATGAGTCACTCATTTCCTACTCCTTAATTACTAGATAGGGATTTTTATATAGTGAACCTAGATAGTTCCCTATAATGTCCACTAAAAATCCTGATGTAGTGCTAGGGGAATGAGTGAATTGATTCCGAACACACCGACAGTGTGGAATATATTTGCTTTTGTAGTGGCTATCGTCAGACACTACTTTTCAAGATGCATTGCGAGATAAATTGAGGGCATTATATAGGGGATAAACTATACAGTGGACCACAGCTGTTTGTGGGGAATAGGGAATAGCAAAAAATCAGTAAATAATTGACGCCATTATAACTGCCATGAAAAAAAGTCTTTTTTTTTTTTTTAAAGCAGTTTCCACAAAAGATGGGTTGTTGCACCCCATTAAAAAAAACAAACAAACAAAAAAAATTCTGCAAATGGCTGACTCCATGGATGCCAAACCTCGAAAAAGTAGGCCTCCACTGTAAAGTCAACCCACTCATGCAGTAATCCCCTCGTTTATCGCCAGGGTTAGGTTTCGGACCACCCCCGCAATAGGTGAAATCTGCAAAGTAGTGTCCACACTTTTATTTTTTAATTTTTTTGATTATCTATACATATTTTAAAGCTGTATGAACCCTGCAGACTCTTATTAATCTTCCCCACACTCTTATTAACTGTTACCATATTCTAAACACTTTCTATACGGTACAGTAATGCACAGGAGTACTGTACACTCAGTACATTCTCGTAATGTTATAATAATTCTTTTATATAGTTTTGTTTTCGGCTAGGGCGCGTTTATTTTACCACTCATAATCCCGCGATATGGGAATTATGCGTGATATCAAAATAAAAAATTCTGCAATGCAAAGAATCTGTAATAGGTGAACCACGATATAGCAAGGGAGCACTGTATTCACCATTTGCCATTCTCTCATTTTGTGCTAAGGCTATATCAATAACTTCGGCACCACCTTGTAGCATCTTGGTGCCAAAGAACTATATTGCCGTGAATTGAGGAGTTTCATTTACACAAAAGTAGTGCTTTACTGCCATCTTGTGGCATGGACAGGCAGTTTTAAACCTTTTTGGAGCGGGCGTAAAGTGCTTGGATTTTCGTAATTCGCGGCAGGCCTTTGCCCTTATCTTAGATATTTTCGCACCACAACTCATGAATTTGTCTCGTGTTTGAAAATAACTGAAAATAATTTTGAGCTTTTACTCAAATGTCCACTAAAAAACCCTAACTAGTGATTAGGGAGTAGGGACTGAAAAAATATTCTTAATGAACTAGGCCTTAATAACCTTAAAAATGACAATCTTTAAATAGCCCTTTGTCCTAAAACTGCCACAAACATAGTTGTAAAAACATTTATGCACTTATAAGTAGGCAGCATTCACGTGATAACATTTTTATTTGTGTATGAAAAATACCTGTTATTACCAACTATCTTTAAAATTTCCTACTGATCATATTTGATGAAGGAGTGTTCCTAAATTTCTTCAATTCGGCTAGGGATACCAGGTATCTGTTTCGGGCCAATACCGCACTTATTTCAAGGTATCAAGGACTCGTGAAGGCTGGCAATACGAGCCACCGATACTTGGGTCAAAAAAAATCTGACAGAATAAGTTCTCCTCGCCAGTGGTTGGCACACTATGTTGTTTTGACACATTGGCGACTCATTGTGTGTCAGAAATAAGGAAAGGTCTTTGCTCCTAATTGTTTGTCATTGTGTTATTTGAAATTTTATGTCAAAAGTACTTGTGGTATCGGTACTCTGTACTCGAGTGAACACTCGTACTGGTATCGGTGGGGGACTTTTTTTTTTTTAATCAAACATCCCTAAATTTGGACATATGATCTCTAGATCACGGATTTTCACCCATTGCGGTTGGGTCTGGAACGTACTCCCCCGAGCGTGTTCACGGAACTACATTTTAGTTTCACCCTGAAATTTCACCCGAAGGCGGAATGTCCCAAACTTTTTGTAAATAGTGTATGTTGACTGTGCTCATGTGCGTGCTTATACGTGTGGGTGCCGCATCACGCCACGCCGCACCATGCCACGCCACTGTGCCGGCGTCACTTTTAAAACACTCTGAATCATTGTCATCACAGGAGCCTCAAGGGGAGGGAAGCAAGGTACGTGCTGCATCTTTACTCTCTCACCCTCCCATTATCTCTCCCTCTCTATCTCTACTAACACAAAAGCACGGTGCATCGCGCGCAGCACAGTCACAGATTTTTGGGGATGCACTACATACACTATAACAGTAGTTCTCAAACTTTTCACACAAAGTACAAACTCCGAAAAAAACAAAAAACTTGGCAAATGACTGGTTACACCAGTTTAATAGGCGGAAATTAATATGCATGCAAACGTACTGTCGTGACTGACCTGTTCCTTATGCACCGAAGCATTAAAGCTATCAATTTTTAACAAAACCGGCTTAATCAAATGTATCTAACCCAACTATTTTCACTCGATATTGTCTAAAAAAAAAAACCCACCAAGACTTTCAATCTTGAGGCGGCATAATGCTGCACAGCACCTGCAGAATGAGGGACGAGGCGGAGTTATACAGCTTTTCTCATACAGTTCAAGAGTGTAAATAGATTTACTCTCGAGCTATTTTGAACACTTTGACTAGGTCAATAATGCGTAAAAATAACTGACACGGGGACAGATCAATAGTAATGATTTGTGAAAAAATATTAAATGGACTGCATTTATTTTATGAAATAATTGGTTAAGTATTGTACTTTATTAATTAACTTTTTCAGTTCTTATACCTCATTAAATCAAATGTCATTTTTTTAAATAAACATTGATAAAATGAACTTTTTACATGCATGTATTTCTATTACAATTGTTGAATTACTTGAAATGTATTTAAGTAAGGCAATATTGAGCTTGAATTATTACTTAACAAAAAAAATAAAATAACATGCGCATCTACATTGGTAGCCAAACACCTAAAGATAACAAAGGAAAGCTAAGGTAGCTTTTTCTGTAAAGTATGTGATTGCGCCACATCCGAAGTAAGGTTTCCCACAGACGTGAGATATAATCACTCGCTACTTACGCACAGACGTGCCTCCCGAGCATGTGATGGTAAAATCAAATGAAAAAACAAGAAGTACAAGTTGAATCTTGATCAACTGTCTGAAGCCATGTTTCCACCATGGGTTCCAGTCCAATTTGAGGACATTGTTTGTATGCTGACAGTTAGGTTTATTGTTGCCGATAGATGCCAGAAGATGCCAAAAGCACTACTTTTGTCTAAATGAAACGCCTCAACTTACTTCAACATAGTTCCTTGGCACCAAGGTGCCACAAGATGGCGGCAAAGCATGGCTTTTGACTAAGCGCCTCAATTTACTTCAACATAGTTCCTTGGCAACAAAGTAATACTTTTATTGCTTTGACCTGATCACAAAAATGGCAAATGGGTATCAAAAAAATATCTGCACCTCAAATGCATATTTTGTATTAGTATTATGCATGAAGGTTTAAAATGTATATAAGTATGAAGATAGTTTTAAAAAATAATGTATGGTTGTTACTTTGCGGATTTTAACCTTTAATTTTCGCTATTTGTTGGGCCCAGTAGGGCTGCAACTCACGATTATTTTAATAATCGATTTATCTGATAATTGATAATCTGATAATAATTGTTTTCTGATTAACAGATTAATCAGATAAAAAAACTGTTTTGAATTTGCATCCCTTTTTTCAAAAACAGCATTTTTTTTCAAATTGAGAGTGCTAAAAATGCATCAACATAAATTAATTATGATTGAGTTACTGGTTTGGTACGTAACGTAAGAAAGTAGGCAAAAGTTGATCATTGTTTTCGAAAGTAAAAGATGTTTACACTTTACAAGTCTTATTTTGATTCAACACAAAGATAATCAGTCTGCTTTCATGGAGGACTACACAAATCGGAGAATACTGTGTTTACTGTTGAGAGACTGAAATTTCGAGGATTTGGACGATTTTAAGTTAAAATTTGATAATTTTTTTGATTCAATCTATTAATTGTAGCACTTCTAATTGTAGCATATGCTTGGTGGAAACGGGGCTTAAATGTGACACTTGACTAGCGTAGCCACGTCTGTGCCTCAGTAGCATCTCGTAGCCCTCACAAGGACTTTGTTCTGCTTGTGTTTTTTCACTTGTCTGCATGCTTCTTTCCTCTTCCTCTTGTTTGCTTGTTAAAAATTGGGAGGACCGCAGCGGTGGGGTTATGTGCACATGTATGCGTGTATGTGTGTGTTTGTGTGTTTTTCTTCCTGTTCATCTCGAGTTATCACTGACCAGGCAGCTACTGCGTGAATGTGTTTGTGTGTGATCATTGTGACTTAATGGAGGTCAGTATAAGAAGACGTTTGAGCATTTATTCAATATCCTACTAGTGTGCTTAAATTGTCCAGGTGCTAGTACGCACTTTTCCCTCAACTATTCAGGCAATGCAGCACAATAGAGGAACGACTAGGGCGCAAAAGTAGAACCACTGTCTCACTCGTAAAGTTTTTCTCCACTACTGCCTTGCAGCACTAGTAGGACAAGTGTGCACTATTAGAACGGTTAGAGCGCACTAGTACAACAGCTGTCTTGCAAGTGACATTTTTTCCACTACTGTAGGACACTGATAACTACATGTAACCAGTGAGGCGAAACTGTGCACAGTTCTACGAGTGACACAAATTCTACTACAGTAGTTAACATCTGGCAGTTCACTAGTATTACTAGTCCCACGCTCATGTCATTTTATGCACATGGTCAGCCCCCCTCCCCCTCCTTCCTGTGCTGCAGGTGAATTCGATCCAGCTGGCGAGCTGCTTGTCCTGATGGCGACCCCGCCGGGTGTATTTACTCTGAGTTGCATTTCCGCCCTGTTGGTCACGGCATTTAAATTGCATCAAAAAAGAAAATGGTAATTGGCAAAAACAACTTTTGAGAGCTTTTGCCTCCAGTCAGACTGGGTGGAATCCAAACATTTGCAGTGTTCCATCCAAGACAAGTGTGTGAGAATGCGGGCGAAAACCATAAAATTTTAACGTTTTGACGTGCTTGATGATAAGAACTCAACTTCCTGCTTTGTTGGATGAGCTTCGTACTGCCCCCACAGTTTTCCTTTATCGTCCACGTGCAGACTTATGACTTTTCTGAAGTCGACTTGAAATCTTTTCAGTAAAATTCACGCAACCTGGAAGTGACGTCAATTCAAAGACGTGATCCAAAATATCATGGCTGGCTTCATACACAATTGTGCTTGACGAAATGGTTGAGGGAAGTGGCAGCTGTTCCGTTTGTGAGCGTATCAACTGATACATCTGAAGAAGGGGCAGTTGTTTTCGAGGATTTTGAATTAAAAATAGCATCAAGATTTTCTGGTCGTTGGTCCATACATTTACAAGCCAGATGCGTTGGATGGCAGTGTCAGGGTTGTTCCCAACCAACCAGACATGGAGTGGCGTCTCAACACAACTAAATGAGGGAGACTAAATGACTGGCGATTCAGTGCAATTGGTATATATTGTGAATGTTATTAATGCTCTATATGGACAAAGACGATCATCTATTTTATTTTCTATACTTTTTCGCTACTCCGTGAGACTTCCACCAACATGGAGAAGAAGATGCTAGGGACTAGCGAGCCATAAATAGTCCCAAAAAGGACATGTCTATCATTTGAAAACAACCGCAGTCTGAAAAACTTGTATAAAAGATGTTAAGACAAAGACGGGCATATCTGTGTAAAATCACCTGAAAATGAAGCATGTTATCGAGTGCAATGCATGTATCACGTTAAAGTGAGCCGCGACTCCGTGCTACTCCTGTAACGTAAACGAGAACACTGCGGCCCCCGTAGCGACCATGGTGGCAGTTGAAAGGCTTGGGTTTTTATGTTCGCTCTGTGAATGGGGGGGAGATAACAAGATAGTAGTTGGCCATTCACGGACGAGATAGAAAGGGTTTTCGGAGCTAGTTTACGTTATTGAGCAGTTAGCTCTACCTAGTGATTATACGTGCTGTTTGTAAACAACCCAACCGCTAGTTCAACTTGCAGTAAATAAATGATCAATAAAAATAGTATCAAATAGGAGGTTCACCTCTTAGCGTATCCACTATCATAAGCCGTACGATTGACGAGCTGTCCTCGAAGTGCTTGTAACACAACATGCTTTTCGAGATTGGCGAGGCTTAGGAACGCAGATAACATATTAAAAAAGAAGACAATAACTTTCTTCTCTAAATTGCACGTTGGTGTGAATGTGAGTGTGAATGATTGGTTGTTTATAAAACCCCAATTCCAATGAAGTTGGGACGTTGTGTTAAACATAAATAAAAACAGAATACAATGATTTGCAAATCATGTTCAACCTATATTTAATTGAATACACTACAAAGACAAGATATTTAATGATGAAACTGATAAACTTCATTGTTTTTAGCAAATAATAATTGACTTAGAATTTTATGGCTCCAACACGTTCCAAAAAAGCTGGGACAGGTTGCAAAAAAGTGAGAAAGTTGCGGAATGCTCATCAAACACCTGTTTGGAACATCCCACAGGTGAACAGGCTAATTGGGAACAGGTGGGTGCCATGATTGGGTATAAAAGAAGCTTCCCTGAGTTGCTCAGTCATTCACAAGCAAAGATGGGGCGAGGTTCACCTCTTTGTGAACAAGTGCGTGAGAAAATAGTCGAACAGTTTAAGGACAATGTTCCTCGACGTACAATTGCAAGGAATTTAGGGAGTTAATCATCTACGGTCCATAATATGATAAGGTTCAGAGAATCTGGAGAAATCACTGCATGTAAGCGGCAAGGCCGAAAACAAACATTGAATGCTCATAACCTTTGATCCCTGAGACGGCACTGCATCAAAAACCGACATCAATGTGTAAAGGATATCACCACATGGGCTCAGGAACACTTCAGAAAACCAATGTCAGTAAATACAGTTCGGCGCTACATCCGTAAGTGCAACTTGAAACTCTACTATGCAAAGCAAAAGCCATTTATCAACAACACCCAGAAACGCCGCCGGCTTCTCTAAGCCAGAGCTCATCTAAGATGGACTGATGCAAAGTGGAAAAGTGTTCTGTAGCAGCATTAAGCTATTATGCCGCACACAAATGGAATAAGTTGGCAACAGATGTGACATCAGTCCCAAGTATGAATGTTTTTAAGTCCAGGTTAAAAACTGTTCTTTTTTTCTCATGCTTTTTGAGCATTTCCATTTTTAAATTATATTTCTTGCACTGTACGCTGTTTTAATTGTACTTTTATTATTTTATTTACTCCTGAATTTAGATGAAAAAATGAACATATTTTTTAGTCGTATTGTTAAAAAAACAGTCTAACTTTCCAAAAAGTCGTAAAGTAAAAAAGTAATATTTTGTATAAAAAAAAAAAAAAGTGGAATATTTTAGAAAAAAGGTAGTTTTTTAGGGGGAAAAAATGGACATATTTCCCAAAAAGTTTTCAAGAAAAAGCCTCATATTTATAAAAAAAAAAAAAAAAAAATCCCAATGTAAATTTCCCCCAAATTGTGTATTTCTGAAAAATGTTGATAGCTTTCCCCTTTATTCAGCGTGAGGCTTCTGTGCACAAACTGTGACAAAATCCCATTTCATGTCTGAAGTGGTTGTGAATTGTGAAACAGATGTCCTCGTCCCATTTTACTTGCGCCATGTTTTTTTTTTTTTGGGTGATGACTTCAAGAGCGGACTTAGGGTGAGCTTGGACTCAGTTGCCCCAGCATAATTAAAAAGTTAACAAAAACAAACTTTCCTTGGAGAAATGAAAAAGTAAAGACTTTAAAAAGGATGTGCAGGGTAGCGGAGAGAAAATTCAGGAAGAATAAAAACTGTGAACTACCAAATACTCTGTCACCAACAAATTCTCTAACATCCATTTTTCCATCCATTTTCTTCACCGCTTATCCACACAGTGCTGTGAAACTGTCAAGAAATGCAGATTTCTCCAAAATGATCAGCGATCACAAAAATAACTCCAAAGTTGTGTGTGTATATATATATATATATATATATATATATATATATATGTGTATTAAAAAAAAGGACAAACTCTGACTGCAACGAACAATCAAAACTGCTGAAAAGATTGTCGGTACCCCCCTACCCACCCTTGAGAACTTGCACGCTGCCAGAGCTAAGACAAGAGCGTGCAAAATCCTCTTGGACCCTCCACATCCCGGTCACCAGCTCTTCCAGCTCCTTCCCTCAGGTAGGCGCTACAGATCAATGCCAACTAGAACTAGCAGACATTCCAACAGATTCCTCCCTCTTGTAATCAACTTCTTAAAAAGCTAACCTACAATTCCTTTGCAACATGCTACCAATTTTTTTGTCTGGAGTTTGTTGTCACATTACTGTCGGGCCAATTATACATACTCGTGCATTCACTGTAGTAGTCTTGCCATGCTGCACTATTTGCATATCTGTTGTTGACCAATACTGGCCACTCATGCCAGAGTAGCATCTGCCTCACTTGCACACCGACTGAGGAGTATCTGCAACATTTGCACAATCAACATTGTCCCAACTAGTCACTTTAAACTGCATACACTCCTTGAAGTCTCGGCACCCTTTGCAAAATGGTCATTGCACCGGCCTATTGCTATATTAGCCATTCAAACTGCTCTCATTGCTAGAGAACTCCGCATGTTGTTGCACAATTGTCAAAAAAAAAAATAATTGTACCGGCATTACCAGATAACTACCAACCCTTTATTGCTCAGTGACTGTTTTTCTCAATTTCTTTATGTCTCAAAAGTGTTCTCTGTCAATTGACTGTCTGTTGTCGTACTAGAGCGGACAAATTCCTTGTGTGTTTTTTGGACATACTTGGCAAATAAAGATGATTCTGATTCCACCTTTTTAAATCCTGATTCTAACAGTTTCCCCATAACCCAAAGAAACTTTTTGTGGGAATTTCGCAGACCACTTTAGAGGAAAGATTGATACCATCAGATGTAATATTTTATCTAGTTGCTGTATGGTTTTAAATGCATCTGAGTGTTTGTCTTTACCAGAGGAAATAGTGGACAGTTTTGCCCTGGTCAATGCTGAGATGCTTGACAAAGTCCTTGCCACAGTGAGGCCCACCATGTCTTCTTGAACCTATCCCATCATCTCTTTTTAAAACACTGGTTGGATAGTTTAGAGAAGAGCTTTTAAAGATTATAAATTGCTCTCTTCAGACCGGGACCTTCCCTGAGGCCTTCAAAGCAGCAGTGGTAAGGGCCCTTCTTGGTTGGTTGGTTTTTATCCTACCTCACTGAAAGAACTTTTATGGTATGTTTGGATATATGCACCTCTAAAGTCTATGAAGTAACGTGGTGTGCCTCAAGAATCAGTTTTAGGCCCTTTATTGTTCAATTTGTATATGCTCCCTTTAGGCGGTGTCTTTAGGAGGCACAGAGTAAACTTCCATAGTTACAGTATGCTGATGATACACAGCTTTACATCTGTGTCTACTGATGACACTAGACCAATGGGGGCTCTTTTAAACTGCATTTTAGATTTAAAATCCTGGATGGCAAATACGTTTTTCCAGGAAAAGGGGAGAAGGAGACCTCAAAGTATCGGAAAATCGTACAAGGTAAGAGCTTAGCTAAAAAGAAGTGGGACACTGAGAGGACCGAGGAGAGAAGAAAGGAATAGATTGAGATGTGAAGTAGGGCAAAGGTCCAGGTGGGAAAGGTCAAACAAGATGCATATGGTGACATGCCAGGTTGGACACTAAAGAAGGAGAAAAGCATCCATACAGGTTGGCCAGACAGAGGGACAGAGATGGGAACGATATGCAGCAGGTTAGGGTAATTAAGGATAGAGATGGAAATGTGTTGACTGCTGCTAGTAACATACTGGATAGATGGAAAGAAAAAATGAGAGAAGGAAGAGTAGAAGAGGCAAATTGGCAGTTGGTCCTGATGACATACCTGTGGAGGTATGGAAGCATCTACAGGAGGTGCTGTGGAGTTTTCGACCAGCTTGTTCGACAGAATTCTAGCGGGTGAGAAGATGCCTGAGGAATGGAGGAAAAGTGTGCCGGTGCCCATTTTTAAGAACATGGGTCATATACAGACCTGTGGGAACTATAGAGAAATAAAGTTTGAGGTACACAATGAAGTTATGGGAAAAAGTTGTGGAGGCTAGACTCAGGACAGATGTATTTGCGAGCAACATTATGTTTTAATGCCTCGAAAGAGTACAGCAGATGCATTATTTGCCTTAAGGGTGTTGATGGAAAAGTATAGAGAAGGTCAGAAGGAGCTACGTTGTGTCTTTGTACATCTAGAGAAAGCCTATGACAGAGTACCCAGGGAGGAACTGTGGTACTGCATGTGGCAGTCTGGAGTGGCAGAGAAGTATGTTAGAACTAGCGGGTTAAGGCGCCCTCCGGGCTAGTTCCTGCGGAAAGTCCAATACTCCAAACCTCATGAATAGTTCACATGCAATAGTATTCTACACTTCAAACAGTTCAAGGTTTTATTGCAATGCTTCAGGATAGACAATATTTTTTTTCATCATATTCTCTGCCAGTATACACAAATCATTAGATCTGCCAACCCTTGAGCAACCAACATAAAACTGAGCATTGGAAAAATATGGAGAACACAAATTCAATCCAGCAACTTTCAGAGACTGACCTTGTGACTTGTTGATAGTCATTGCAAAACAAATTGATATTGGAAACTGAAGCCTTCTGAATTGAACTGGTAAATCATTATAAAGTTGTCAAATTTAAATGCTGTCTCACCTTTAGAAGGACCTGTGATTATAATAGGTTATAAAGCACGTTAGGTCGCCATTGTTGTTGCTTTGTTCCTTGTTACGAAAAGGAAAGTAAAAACGGCTACCGGAAATGGCCAAAAAATGCAGAAGAAACTCCACCCTGTGGCGTCCTAGCCAATACTAGCCATAGCGACCCCCCCGACTTGGAGGAGAACTGCAGCACACTTTGAATCCTATAGATCAGATGAGTGGGGAAGGTCGCTGTCGTCATCGGCTGTTTCGTACTCCTTGAACACTGGCAGCTAGATCCATTCCACACATCCACACACACACGTAATTGTGACTATTACTCCGCGGCGGACTAATATGCGAGCACATTGGCCCGAGGTTCCGCCTGTGCTTTGGATAAGTCTCAGGAGTTGACGAGACCAGAAAAAACACTTCCGCTGCTTCTGCTGTTAAGAAGTAACGTTGCTTTTACTCCGTTACAATGATCTAAATGTCGCTTGCTACTTTTATTTATCAATTCTTGCTTATTTATCAACTATTTTGTGCTTGAGACTTCGACTTCCGCATCGGGCCCGGTTTGCGCCAATCCAGTTTAAGCGCTAGTGGCGTTTAAGTTTAGTTCACCAATCAAACTGCACAAGAAAGTCACATGACCTCACACACCGTCTTCTATTTGGCTTCCTGGGCATAGATATTAACACTGGATAAGCCAGCCCGGCTGATGGGTGTGCCGACTTGGCAGCCCCAGACCCCCCCCCCTACAATGTTGGGTTTTTTTCTCACCTTTTTCATGCCTTTGGTGTGTTTGGATGTCTGAAATGTTCATTATAGTCTCTGCCGTGGGAAAAATAAGAAAATGGATGTTCATAATTTGGACACCCTTTATTTTAAACCATGCAACGTTTTGGAATCGAGAATAGTTTGGAACCAGAATCGAAATAAGGAATGGGGACCGAAATCACTCAAATTCAAACGATGCCCAACCCTAGGCGCAGAGAATGTTATTGTTTTTACGAACAAGCTCAAGACCCATGTTTATTATTTAGCTTTTAACTAATACTATCTTTCTTTCTTTCTTTTTATTTATCTTATTTTTATATTATCATTATTCTCATTATATTTATTGCATTTTATCCTTATCATATCTTTAGGTCAATTATTTATGCTTATGTTTTGATTGTTTTAGTCTTTATATTTTAGGGTTGTTTATCTTTTAGTCATAGTTTACTATTTACAGTGTTTCCTCAGAGGGAGCCCTCTGCACTGGGATCTATGGTGGGCTGTGGTCATGGTCCTGTCTTGTGGGACCCCCTTGTGTGTTTTTAACTTGTTCATTACAGTAGTGGAAGAATGTCACTAATAAGACAGTTGGTCTACTAGTGTACCCTAGTTATTTTGCTCGTGCGGAGAAATGTCATACAGTACTGGAAAAAATTTCACTAGTTAGACAGTCATTCAACTAGTTTGCAGAAATGCCATCCAGTAGTAGAAAAAAATGTCACTAGTAAGACAGACTTCTACTAGTGCACCCGAGTTATTAACTCACCCTAGTTGTTCTTATCCGCAGAACTGTCTTACAGAACTGGGGAGAAAAAACGTCACTTGTAATGCAGTGGTACTATTAGTGCACCGTAGGCAATCTACTATTGTGACCTAGTCGTTTTACTACTGTGCAGAAATGTCATACATTAGTGAAAAAAAGTTACTAGTAAGACAGTCGTTCTACTAGTACGGACAAAGCGAGCACACAAACAATTTAGCACACTTCATGGAGCAAAAGATCAAGTGGCTTGCCATAGGTCAGCCCACAGGTGATTGAGACCTATCTGTTTTGTTGTTGTTCTTCGGGCTCGGTGGTTTCTCGATTTAAAAAAAAAATAAATAAATAAAATTAAAAAAAAATAAAAATAATAATAATAAATAACAATTTAAAAAACAACAACTGCAAAACCTTCTTTTAAGTAGACATGTAAAGCTTATAGGTTCATCTTGAAATTTCACCCAAAGCCCAATATCCCAAACTTTTTGCAAGTAATGTAGAATGTCTGTGAAAGCGTTGACTGCACGGGTGATTAATTTTGTTTTGTGCCTTCCTTCCTCACCTGCTGCGTGTGGCGGCCAGGAGGGGGAGCTGGGTGAAGCCAACATGTGCTATCCCGCGTGTCCTCCTCAGGAGTGGGAGGCCGAGAGCCACGACTGGTACTGTTTCCAGTGCCACCTGCCGGGCGACGTGCTGCCCTGCGACAACTGCTTCCGCGTCTTCCACCTCAAGTGTCTGTCGGAGGACGGCCGGCCCCGCGATGCCGGCTCTCACTGGCAGTGCGTCTTCTGCAGGGTGGGTTCCCTCCAGCGGTCACTTTTTTTGTGCCCGTCCGTCCTTTCGTACGTCTCAAGCGTTTTGTCATGCATCTGCAGGGGAGTAAAAAGAAGAACCTGAGCAAACAGGAGATGTGCAAATATCTGCGCTTCATTGTCCAGCGGATGAAGGAGAGGGTGAGTAACGAGGACCACATCTATCTTTCCATCTACTGTATATAGAGTATCTATATACAGCGGCTGAAATAAGTATTGGACACGTCACCATTTTTCTCGCTAAATATACAGTGGATACGGAAAGTTCAGTATTCAGACCCCCTTAAATTTTTCCCTCTTTGTTATATTGCAGCCATTTGATAAAATGTTCATTGTCTTCAATCAGTTCATTTTTCCCCTTCATTAATGTACACACAGCACCCCATATTGACAGAAAAAAATGGAATTGTTGAAATTTTTGCAGATTTATTAAAAAAGAAAAACTGAACTATCACACCGCCATAAGTATTCTTCAGACCCTTTGCTCACTATTTAGTAGAAGCCCCCTTTTGAGCTAATACAACCGTGAGTCTTTTTGGTAATGATGCAATAAGTTTTTCACACTTGGATTTGGGGATCCTCTGCCATTCCTCCTTGCAGATCCTGTCCAGTTCTGTCAGATTGTATGGCGAACGTTGGTGGACAGCCATTTTCAGGTCTCTCCAGAGATGCTCAATTGGGTTTAAGTCAGGGCTCTGGCTGGGCCAATCAAGAACAGTCACGGAGTTGTTCTGAAGCCACTCCTTCGTTATTTTAGCTGTGTGCTTTTCAATAGCACCTTTGGAAGTACAGTGGGTACGGCAAGTATTCAGACCCCCTTAAAATTTTCACTCTGTTATATTGCAGCCATTTGCTAAAATCATTTAATTTTTTTTCTTCAATGTACACACAGCACCCCATATTGACAGAAAAAAACGGAATTGTTGAAATTTTTGAAGATTAATTAGAAAAGGTGGCACGGCGGGCGACTGGTTAGAGCATCTGCCTCACAGTTCTGAGGACCGGGGTTCAATTCCCAGCCCCGCCTGTGTGGAGTTTGCATGTTCTCCCCGCTGGGATAGGCTCCAGCACTCCCGCGACCCTCGTGAGGATAAGCGGCTCAGAAAATGGATTGATGGATGGATGGATGGATAATTAAAAAAGAAAAACTGAAATGAGTGTCACAGCAAAGGGTCTGAATACTTATGGCTGTGTGACATTTCAGTTTTTCTTTTTTAATTATCCATCAATCCATATTCTGAACCGCTTCTCCTCACTAGGCGTGCTGGAGCCTATCCCAGCTATCATCGGGAACGAGGCAGGGTACACCCTGAACTGGTTGCCAGCCAATCCACCGTGCCGAGGTAGAAATGTTTGGTGGAATTGAAACGATCGTTGCTCGATGTCATTTTATGGGGATGTCTACTAACGATGACACGTCGTTGACGTGTGTCACAAATGAACCGTCTGCGTGGCTGATGATTACTATTACCAAAAATGTACAATTTATGCTTTATATTTCAAGTGGGATTCAAGTCAAATATAATCAATAGTTACTGTTCACAACTTTGCAGATGCTAAGACGATCATGATTGATCTATCCCAAGGGCGTCTACCCCCACACGAATGTGCATATTAGGAGTAACTTGTAAAAAAAAAACAAAAACAAAGGGTAACTGGTAAATATGTATAAAATGTTGCTGTGTTGCTTATGTATTACGTTGAATACAAACACTGTGTTGAACCAACAGAACATTATTTTCTTTGTGGCCAAATCCATTTGACAAAATTAGACATGATTGCTTTACAAATCTTAGAAATAGGTGGCTGCTTCGGTGTAGTAACCATGAGCCAGTGTAATTAAGCCATTTTGGTATCAAATAGTGCCCCAAATTGAATATACACTCAACAAAATATGAATATTCACACTAAAGTAATCAAGGAATGACAAAAACTGAAGATGAACTATTTAATATGAAGGTCTCTGTTTACGATCGAGCTGGTTTACATATGTCACAATCGAGGTGTTAAAAGACTTCCGCAGAGGCTTCCGACGTCCCTCGATTTAGGCTCGCCTGTGGAAGCTCCTCGATGCTTGATCCTCACTCCTTTATGCGCGTTTAAAACAATTGAGTCCCTCCTTGAAGTTGAACTAAACTCCTTGTTGTGTTTTGTTTCTAAATACATTAAACATGTTTGAAGGTAAGTGCTGAAAATGTGTAAAAACTGATAACAGAATTGAAATATTATATAATAGGTCCACTGTACAATAAAATTATCCGCATTCCTCTGACCCTCCAGAAAGTGATCCAGGATATAGCGAGGAAAGACTGTACTGTTAAAAAACAAACAAAACCAAAAATCAGTTGCTTCAAAATCTGTGATATGGCAGAGGGGAACACTTTATTTTGACGTGGGTTCTCCTCCTAACAGGCGGTGGACCTGAACAAGAAAAGCAAAGACACCAAGCATCCCATGTACAGAAGACTTATCCACACTGCGCTTGACGTCTCCAACATCCACGAGGTGACACACACACACGTCCACCTGAAGGCAAGAACGTCCTGATTCTGTCCGTCCCGAGGGTTAACATCTCTCTTTCGGCCTGCAGAATCTGACTGAGGGGAAGTACAAGAACTTTGAGGACTTCAAAGCCGACGCCCAGCTGATTGTTCACAACACGGCTATCTTGTATGGAGGTGGGTCTCTTTTAGATATGGGCCAGCTGGTATCGGATTCTGACGGTATGGTAACCTTGAACAAAAATATCACGGTACCGCCGTTCCGCAGTATTGCAATTACAGCTCTAAAATGTATTATTTTGAAATAGTTGGGTAGATAACCTTTTTTTGTTTTCATTGAACACAAGCTATTATATTTTTCAACAAAATACAGAATATTTGGTACATTAATAAACAAGTACCATGTTAACATAAATAAAATCTAAATGATTGCAGCACTATACCAAAATTCAGTGAAACTTGCAGCACAACAATAAAAACAAATGCTTGAATTATTTCCGTTAAAAATATTTCAAAATTAAATTAAATGCAATCTGTATCAAATAGTGCCTTGAGCTATGCGTTCATTCCGCGACCATGCGTTCATTCCGCGACCATGCTCTTATCTCAAAAATATTTTCCAATTGTGAATGCACTTAATCTGTCCCAGTGCCCTCAAATACAATTTTTTTAAACAACTTTTTTACACTTAAGTGCAATCAAGCCAAAGGTGTCTCTCTCTCTCTCCCCCCCCCCCCTCTCTCACACACACACACACTAGTACATTTGCGTGGTGTGCCTTTAAACCTGCATTATGTAACATTTATGTTTAAAAATAAATAAATAAATAAAACAAAACATCATTTTCATCCAAACCACTACTAGAGGCTATGCCTATCAGCTCCTCTAACACCTTGCTGTATTTTTTGGTAATTCATTTTTTAAATATTTTGTGAATGCCGATTCATTTCCCATGCCAGCTCACTTGGTGGCGTAGCAGAAATGACGGATTTAGCAATGGGAGCTGTCTTTTGTAAAATGCTCATTAAACATTATTTTCTGTTTCTGTAGCAGAAAATAATCATACAATAATCATTATGTAAATGACAAGTGTCCTAAAATTTTGGCTTGCCCTTTGCAAAACTTGAGCTTCCCCTGTTCAGTCAAGTGCACTCAAATGTTTGCTATATCTCACGGTTTGGTTTTATCACGGTATTAATCTCACGGTACGATAATTATTGCTGTATTGTTGGAAAGCTCACGGTGTTGCGGGACGGTTGACTGTACAGGTGAGTGCGATGAGGGGTAAGCAGGAATACCGAAAAACCTCTCTCTTTCTTGCTCGCCGACTCCTTAATAGGCTATAGTAGTTTCTGTGCGTTTCCCCACAGGTTTTTGCGACAAAGACATCTTCACATATATTACGGTGCACTTCTATCCCCATCCTTACTGATTAGAACACATGACCTGATGAGAGAATGCTTGTGAAGATACTCAGTATACAGCACACAAGTATATACAGTGGGTACGTAAAGTATTCAGACCCCCTTAAATTTTAGATTCTTTGTTATATTGCAACCATTTGCTAAAATCATTTCAAATCCCCCCCCCCCCCTCCACCCCACTCATTAATGTACACACAGCACCCCATATTGACAGAAAAAAAAAACTGAATTTTTGCAGATTTATTAGAAAAGAAAGACTGCAATATCACACACCCATAAGTATTCTGACCTTTTGCTGTGACACTCATATATTTCACTCTGGTGCTGTCCATTTCTTCTGATCATCCTTGAGATGGTTCTACATTCTACATTCTTCATTGGAGTCCAGCTGTGTTTGATTATACTGATTGGACTTGATTAGGAAAGCCACACACCTGTCTATATAAGACTTTACAGCTCACAGTGCATGTCGGAGCAAATGAAAATCATGAGGTCAAAGGAAATGCCTGAAGAGCTCAGAGACAGAATTGTGGCAGATATGGCCAAGGTTACAAAAATAATTCTGCTGCCCTTAAGGTTCCTCAGAGCACAGTGTCCTCCATAATCCTTAAATGGAAGACGTTTGGGATGACCAGAACCCTTCCTAGAGCTGGCTGTGAGAGAGGTAAATAAGAACCCAAAGATCACTGTGGCTGAGCTCCA
This sequence comes from Phyllopteryx taeniolatus, assembly GCF_024500385.1. Lineage (NCBI taxonomy): Eukaryota > Metazoa > Chordata > Actinopteri > Syngnathiformes > Syngnathidae > Phyllopteryx > Phyllopteryx taeniolatus. Next base: position 24,528,087 of record NC_084515.1, read on the forward strand.
GAGATGCAGTCAGGAGATGGAAGAAAGTTCTAGAAAGTCAACCATCACTGCAGCCCTCCACCAGTCGGGGCTTTATGGCAGTGGCCCGACGGAAGCCTCTCCTCAGTGCAAGACACATGAAAGCCCACATGGAGTTTGCTAAAAAACACACCTGAAGGACTCCAAGATGGTGAGAAATAAAATTCTCTGGTTTGATGAGACCAAGATAAAACTTTTTGGCCTTAATTCTAAGCAGTATGTGTGGAGAAAACCAGGCAGTGCTCATCACCTGTCCAATACAACAGTGAAGCATGGTGGTGGCAGCATCATGCTGTGGGGGTGTTTTTCAGCTGCAGGGACAGGGAGACTGGTTGCAATCGAAGAAAAAAATGAATGTGGCCAAGTACAGGGATATCCTGGACGAAAACCTTCTCCAGAGTGCTCAGGACCTCAGACTGGGCCGAAGGTTGACCTTCCAACAAGACAATGACCCTAAGCACACAGCTAAAATAACGAAGGTGTGGCTTCAGAACAACTCTGTGACTGTTCTTGAATGGCCCAGCCAGAGCCCTGACTTAAACCCAATTGAGCATCTCTGGAGGGACTTGAAAATGGATGTCCACCAACGTTCACCATCCAACCTGACAGAACTGGACAGGATCTCGTTTTCAATAAATCTGCAAAAATTTCAACAATTCTGTTTTTTTCTGTCAATATGGGGTGCTGTGTGTACATTGAGGAAAAAAAAAAACTTAAATCCCATCCATCCATGCATTTTCTACCGCTTATCCGAGGTCGGGTCACAGGGGCAGTGTCTTTAGCAGGGACGCCCAAACTTCTCTCTCCCCAGCCACTTCATCCAGTTGTTCTGGGGGGATCCCGAGGCATTCTCAGGCCAGCCAAAAGACGTAGTCTCCCCAGCGTGTCCTGGGTCGTCCCAGGGGTCTCCTCCCGGTGGACCATGCCTGGAACACCTCACCAGGGAGGCGTCCGGGAGGCACCCGAATCAGATGCCCCACCCAACTTATCTGGCTCCTCTCGATGTGGAAGAGCAGCGGCTCTACTCTGAGATTGGATGACTGAGCTTCTCACCCTATCTCTAAGGGAGAGCCCGGACACCCTGCAGAGGAAACTCATTTCGGCCGCTTGTATCCGGGATCTTGTTCTTTCGGTCATGACCCACAGCTCGTGACCATAGGTGAGGGTAGGAACATTGATTGACCGGTATATTGAGAGCTTCGCCTTTCGGCTTAGCTCCTTCTTTACCACAACGGACCGATACAAAGTCCGCATCACTGCAGACGCTGCACCGATCCCCCTGTTGATCTCCCGTTCCATTCTTCCCTCACTCGTGAACAAGACCCCAAGATACTTGAACTCCTCCACTTGGGCAGGATCTCATCCCAGACCTGGAGGGGGCATGCCACCCTTTTCTGACTGAGGACCATGGTCTCAGATGTGATGGTGCTGATTCTCATCCCAGCCGTTTTACACTCTGCTGCGAACTGCTCCAATGACAGTTAGAAATCACGGCTTGATGAAGCCAACAGAACCTCATCATCTGCGAAAAGCAGAGATGCAATACTGAGGTCACCAAACCGGACCCCCTCTATGCCTCGGCTGCGTCTAGAAGTTCTGTCCATAAAAGTTATGAACAGAATCGGTGACAAAGGGCAACCTTGGCGGAGTCCAACCCTCACCGGAAATGAGTCCGACTTACTGCCGGGTATGCGGACCAAACTCTGACTCCGGTTGTACAGGGTCCGAAAAGCCCGTATCAGAAATACATAATTTAAGTTAATTTAATACTGAAAAATGGTCATTGTTTGGAGCCTTTCTGGTGGTGTGTCTTTGTTCTGGCTGAGATGTAAGTGTTCCTGACAAAATATTCGGTGTTCGTAAGAGGTGATGATAGGGATTGGCAATGCTGCATGTTATTCGCAGAAACTCCTGCTTATTCGCGTGTGTGTCCCACCGTCAAGGTACCACTGCTTTATTAATATAGTTTAAATTCCATTGGCCAACAAAATTGTGAAGGCCATGGGCAGATTAGTTTGACATGGCAACAAAACAAAGGCTAAAATGAGTGGATAAAAAATCCTACATCCACATACTCATCCAGGAAGCACAGCAGCTAAGAGAAATGCTATGAAGTGAAGAGAATAGACTGTTGGGAGACATTAATATAAGTATTAATTATATTATTGCTTGTTTTTGTAGTTCACAGTGACCAGGCAGAGATCGCCCGTCTCCTTTTCAGCGACACCTGTCATGAGGTACACATTTACTCGTCTACTTCATTTGTGTGAAGGTCTACCCTCATTGATGGTCTTGTTTTCCAGCTGAATGAGTTGTTGCTGTGTAAGAACTGTTTCTACCTTTCCAACGCCCGCCCCGACAACTGGTTCTGTTACCCCTGTGTGAGTAGAACCCAAGCCACTGCACCAACCCACCATGAACGTCACAGTCATTGCAGCCTGCTTCATTAGGGACGCCATCCATGTAGCACAAGAGCTGGATCCAAACTTCTGCCCTAACAAAGATAATAAAAATGCTAAATCTTACTGTACTTATTTTAAGACAGTTTTGACTTTTTCAAAAGTTTACGCAAGATAAAAATACTGGTACTTGTTTTAAGATGAGATCTCATTTTAACTCATTCCCTGCCAATGCCGTCCAAAGACGTCATTAAGAATCCATCTATTCCCTGCCAATGCCCTCTAAAGACGTCAATGGCGTTTTTTAACGGGGATGGGCGGGGGTGGGTCTTGTGCAGTTTGTGTGATCGTCAAGCCTCTGGATAACTCCAATAAGGAATGGCACCCTGTAGAGGGCAACAATGCCTTGAGGTGAACGTCTCTTCCTCAGATTGAAGAAGGAGGAGGGGGCGGGCTGGCGGGGTGCAACAGACAATGAGAGGAGACAAACATAATGGCAGAAAAGAGAAGACAAAATGAAATAAATCTTTAAAAAAAAAAAAAAAAAAAAAAAAGCTTTCGGTTCTAGAAATTTATTGCGCCAAGGCAAGAAAAATATTCCTGCGACCGACAGGAATGACGCCTTAGATCATACGGGGAATAAAGGATGACACTCCGAGCAAAGCGATCATGCAAAATGCCGGCCCATACATATGGCGAGATGCTCTTGGCCGCTTGCTGGCTGATCGTCTGCCGACCAGGATTTGAATAAATGGGATCCTAAATCGTCAGATGAGTGAACTCCCTTTTGGATAGCCAGCCGAGCTTCCTCCGATGGAGACCGACGAAGGCAAAGACGAAGGTAACTCGTTTGCAGCTCGCGTTAGCTACATTTAGCGAGCAAACATGCTCCTTCAATCCTTGTTACATTAAAAAGATAATTTAGTCACACTAGTTCACATTACAATGTAACATCTGTTGCCAGTACTGATATGAATTTTCCATTTTGTCCATCTTGCAGGAATTAAACACCCGCGAATCTAACGTCATTTACGATTGCGACAAAGAAAAGTAATGTTGTGGTTTTTTTAACCTTCCAAAACACGTAATCAATAAAACGTATTCTCTAGTAATCTTATGTATTTTTTTGTTTTAAACTTACAGATGATTCATCCAGCAGACGTTCGACTCCCATTCCAGTACGCAGTGCAGACAAAAAAGGTAATTGAAAGGGTTGTGCTTCGAGCAGAAGTAGTGACTGGTTTCAAGGAGAATGACAACCACACAGGGTCCCATTCACTGCCAACAGAAGAATAAAATCCATATGTGGATACAATTTTGCTAGATTTTATGCGCAAGGTAATAAAAACCTGGACTATTGAGCAAACGGTAGAGGAGAATTTGAAGGAAAAAAGTACAAGTGTGGGAGCCCCATTTGTTCATGCATTTTTGTCCAATGTAAATTCTGTACATAGTTATACTTGTAAATAAATATTTTTTTGTCAAAAGTACTTTCTCAGTGTTGTATTATGTTCAGATGTTTGAGAATTTCACAAAAGGAAAAAAATATTGGTGTCAAAGTCATTGTTCTGCTTTGTGTCTGCTTTCACACAAAGGCTGGTTTCTCTGGCTATATTTGACTACTGATTACTAAAGAACGGTATATGCTAGAGACAAACTTTTGTACCTGATGAAAGAGTCTGATCTTTCATTTGGGGGTTTTGTTGTTTACATCGTCATAGTACATATTCTGTGGGGCTTGAAAAATCAGTGAAATTGCTCGCAAATGCCTGGCAGTCTAGGGGTTCCCTGCTCAGGAAACAGCTGGCAGTGAATGAATTAAGAATCTGATCAAGTCAATTCATATTAGTTCCATTTGCATGTTTTTCCAATTATTCCAGACGCGACTCCACAACAAGTAGCATGTTGGCAAATAGAAATTATGAGCAATTCTTTTTCGATGGGAGATGATACGAGTGTTTTGAATTACGAGCATGGTCCCTGAACAAATTGTAGCTCAAGGCACTACTGCAATAATAATGACTTACTGCTTTATTTCGTTCATTCACCACACTCCTAATTCAAATTACTTGTATCTCAAACTTTTCCTATTGAAATGAATGGAAATTCCAATAATCCATTCCAGGCACCTCAAAAAGCAATTTTTTTAAGAAGGTTTGGAATTACCGTGACAGCCATGCAAATTTATGTTAGCCCGTCTGTGGCATTTGGTATGATATGTTAGGATGAAGCTAGCAGACTTTCGTTCAAGTCCCTGTAGAGTGAAAATATATCTTGTAAACTTGACAACCCACAGCGAAAAGTAAAAAAGAACATTTCCATCACCTCTCTGCCATGCGCACACTCATACCCGACGACAAGACACTCTAAAGCGGCCACGCCAGCTGACTATCCGAAGGGAAGATGCATTTTCGGGATGTAGGCGTAGCTAGCTAGCTAACTGGAGGTCGCAGTTGTGCAGGGGTAATCACTGATGCAAACAAAGCCACTCAAGTTCTTAGGTGGTGGGGTAGGAGGGACTCATGCCCAATGCCAAGGTGCGTCACTGGGCACCAATTTAGCCATATCCCCCAAAAATTTGAACTAAAATGGTGAAAAACTGATTGCTATATCTCGACAAATTTAGTACGACATTGTTCTCAGTCTTTGCACGTTTTCAGCAAATATCTTCAAAAATGTATGGTTTATTTAGAAACTTAACTTTATAGCTGACCAAAAATATTATGCCTTTTTTTTTTTCTACGCTCCCTCCTACTTTTCTGCAATTTCATGCTTTAATTCAATTGACATCAGCCGCCTCTTCTTGGGACTCCCTTTCTTGGGACCCATGGTTAAAAAAAATTATAATTTGGCAAAACACCTACACAAAAAGGGGGAAAATATGACCAGAAAACGCAACCGAGGTAGCCACATGAACTGATGGGCTATTTGTGTGCACTGCACCGTAAGGGGGAAATCTGTTCTAGGCGGAAGTTCTGCCTCCACATCGCCGATCATCCAATCACAAATCTAATAGCGCTTTAATTGATATGGTAAAAAAAAAAAAAAAAAAAATCTGGAAATCCTTTTATTTTTGCAAAAAAATACGATTTACAGTATGGATGTTATTTGTTGAATTGTAGCGTCTCTTTAATTAAAACGACAAATGATTAATGCTGGCGTAATCACGTCAAAATAGTTCTCTACAGAGGCGCTCGCGCAGCGGAAGTTCGCCCTATACCCATATTCAACCAATTGGATGCGACCAGCAGCCGCCGCATTATGAATGAAGACTGAAAGATGTGCGCTATCATTGCCCGGAACTTTGTCTAAAGTAATAAAAGGGCTAAACAGTGAGAATGGTACCAAAGATAAAAAGGGAAACTGCTAGTGTTAGGAAGCACTTTTTATCGATGAGCAGAAAGCTCTGTGTTTTGCAACAGTCATTGACTGTGGGTCACGCAATGCAACTAAGGTAGGTACTGTATCTTTTTTTTTTTTTTTTTTTTTGCTCTTAATTAGACTGACAAAAATAAGAAAGCGCTCGCTGGTGATAGTGTGAGCGAGGCAAAAAAAAAAAAAGATCAAAAGATATGTGCAGCAAATTGGCCAACAGAGCAATTAGTCTTTTGAATGACAATGTGACGTCCCATTTTATTTTTTAAAAATTTCCCTCTTCTTCTTCTGAACAGAAAGGTTTCCCTAGATTGGTTTGTTGTGCCACAATCAACCAATGATTTAGAAAAGAAACAGATTAAAGAAAAAAACATTTGAATCAGAATTTCCCTGTTATTATGGAAAAAGGCTCTTCGTCAATGAGTAGCTATAATCCTCCTCCTCTTTCCCCTCAAAGTTATTGCGCAATAAACTGTTATCATAGTTATTTAATTGTATTTCTTTATAATAGTGTGTTTTCACATATTTCTATATTGCACTATTTATTTTCAACCATGCACTGTTCAAAAAGGTAAGTATAATTTAATTTTAATTAACTGCATTTCATTTCACCCCTCCTTGAGCTGTTACCTTATGGTGGCGGAGGGGTTTGTGTCCCAATGATCCTAGGAGTTAAGTTGTCCGGGTCATTATGCCCCTGGCAGGGTCACCCATGGCAAACAGGTCCTAGGTGAGGGACCAGACAAAGCACAACTCAAAAAGACTAGATATATACTAGATAGAATAGATAGTCGGGCTCGCCTCCACACACAACTTGGGCTCTGGTGCCAGTCCTCTTGAGAGGTGTTGCACTCTTCCACTCTGGAGTTGCCCACCGTGAGAGGCGCCGAGCCGGTGTGCGTATACTTATTGCCTGCCTCGGCGCCTGTACATTGGGGTTCACCCTGGTGAACGAAAGTGTAGCCTCCCTCCACCTTTGGGTGGGCAGACGGGTCCTGACTGTTATTTGTGCCTATGCACCAAATAGTTAAGCGTACCCACCCTTTTTGGAGTCCTTTTGAGGGGGTGCAGGAGAGCGCTCCTGCTGGGGACTTCATCGTTCTGCTGAGGGTTTTCATTGCTCATGTGGGCAATGACAGTGAGGCCTGGGGCGTGATTGGGAGGAAGAACACCCCCCCCCCGACCGGAGCTGTGGCAGTAAGGTGGTCTGTGCCTGTCGTGGCGGAAACCCCCAAACGCGTAGGTGGACACAGCGGTGAGGGATGTCGTCAAACTGAAGGAGTCCTGTCGGGCTTTTTGGGCCTGTGGGACATCTGAGGCAGCTGATGGGTAACGGCTGGCCAAGCAGAATGCGATTTTGGTGGTTGCTGAGGCAAAAACTCCGGCGTAGGAGGAGTTTCTTGAGGCCATGGAGAACGACTTCCGGAGGAAATTCTTGTCCGGCGTCTCAGGAGGGGGAAGCCGTGCACCATCAACACTGTGTATAGTGGAGATGGGGCGCTTCTGACCTCAACTTGGGACGTTGTGAGTCGATGAGGATAATACTTCAAGACCTCCTTAATTCCACCGACATGCCGTCCCTTCAGGAAGCAGAGTCTGAGGGTGCTCCTATCTCTGGGGTTGAGGTCACAAAGGTGGTTGAACAGCTCCATGGTGGAAAGGCCTAGGGGGTGGATGAGATTCGCCCAGTGTTCTAAAGGCTCTGGAAGTTGTGCCGCTGTCCTGGTTGACACGCCTCTGTCACATTGCATGCCTCTGGATTGGCAGCCCGGGGTGGTGGTCCAAACTCAAGTTCAGGAGAAGCAGTGTGGTTTTTGTACTGGCCATGGAACAGTGGATCAGCTCTTAACCCTCGGCAGGGTCCTCGAGGGTGCATGGGATTTCGCCCAACTAGTCTACATGTGTTTTGTGGACTTGGAGAAGACATTCGACCATGTGCCCCAGGGATTCCTGTGGGGGGTGCTTCGTGAGTATGGGGGTACCGAACCCCCTGATATAGGCTGTTCGGTCCCTGTACAACCAGTGTCAGAGTTTGATCCGCATTGCTGGCAGTAAGTCGGATTGGTTTCCGGTGAGGGTTAGACTCCGCAAAGGCAGGTTCTTTTAGAGAGACCCCCTCTTGTAGAGGGGGTCCGGTTTGGTGGCCTCAGTATTGCATCTCTGCTTTTTGCAGATGATGCGGTTCTGTTGGCTTCATCAAGTCGTGATCTCCAACTCTCCCTGGTTCACAGCCGAGTGTGAAGCAGTTCTGATAAAAATCAGCAGCTCCAAATCTGAGACCATTGTCCTTAGTCGGAAAAGGGGGGTGTACCCTCTCCAAGTCGGGGATGAGATCCTACCCCAAGTGGAGGAGTTCATGTATCTTGCGGTCTTGTTCACGAGTGAGGGAAGAATGGAACAGGAGATTGAAAGGCATATTGGTGCAGTGTCTGCAGTGATGTGGACTTTGTATCAGTCCGTTGTGGTAAAGAAGGAGCTAAGCCTAAAGGCGAAGCTCTCAATTTACTGGCCGATCTATGTACCTACCCTCCCCTATGGTCACGAGCTGTGAGTCATGACCGAAAGAACAAGATTCCGGATGCTAGCGGCCGAAATTATTTTCCTCTGCAGGGTGTCCAGGCTCTCCGTTAGAGAGAGGGTGAGAAGCTCGGTCCCCCCCCCCCCCCCCCCCCCCGGAAGATCTAGATGAAGTGGCTGGGTACAGGGAAGGCTGGGCTTCCTTGTTAAAGCTATGACCCCGGAACCCGACCTCGGATAAGCGGAGGAAAATAGATGGATGGATGCATTTCCATTCATTTCACTGGGAATAATTACCTCGGTTTAAGAGTGTTTCAGGTTACAAAAAGGGTTACGGAACTAATTAAATTAATCACCTTGTGTGTGTTTGTGTGTGTGTGTGTGCGCGCGCTCGAGACGGCGTCACAGCGCTCTCGCTCTCTCGTGTGCAGGAGGAGATTTCAGTGGGGAAAAAAGACGACTTTCAACCATCAACACATGCACTCACGCAAATGCGACAAGTTGAAATTTTTAATCACATAAACTGAAAAAAGGTCGCATATGCGACCAACTTGGTCAGAGTCTGGAGCCCTCCTTATTGTTTTTTTACTTGTTGGGCCTGTTTTTTTCCTAGAAAAAAAATATTAGATTTAATTGGTGGTAGAATTATCAGGAGATCCTTGGAAAAAATGTCTCCATGTAAGGAGTCCCTAGCTGGACCCAGTTTGAGTATCCCTGTAATAAACCGTTAAATACTAATGGCTAAAACGAAGCACTGTGAGGTTTTCATGAGGAAAGTATTTTTGGAAAAGTGTTAATAATAAATAGAGCGCTAAATAAATGAACAAACCTGCTCTTTGTCGTACAAACGTGAGCCTTAAACATTCTCGCTAGCCTCGTCCTCTGCTATCCACCAGACAAAAAAACAAGACACACATACGGTAGTGTCTCGTTCAACCACGAGGGCCACTATGGAAAGGAGTGACTAGATTCGGTATGTAGAAAAGGAAACTAAGAAGAATGGAATAAGGAAGTAGCCACAGTGCTAACTGCCATGTGTTAACTGAAAAAAATCAAGCAAAGAGGAATTACAAGCGTTGTTACTTGTAAATACAATACAATACAATTGATTGATTACCTACGTGCATAAATACACACACAGTGGTGGTACCTGTTATTTTGGGGGTGTTTTTTTAAAAGCTTTATGCGTAATACCAATACCACATATCCATGTGAGGTGCAGGTATTCTTTTTGTCCATTTGGGGTTAACCCCAATATTGTGAGGGACAAATGTACCTCTTTAATAACTTTGTGCTTGTTTTGTCTCCAGAGTCCAAGTCACGACCTGGTGTGGGCCAAGATGAAAGGTTTTGGCTACTGGCCGGCCAAAGTGCTGCAGAAAGAAGACAACCAGGTGGACGTGCGCTTCTTCGGCCACCAGCACCAAAGGTTTGTACGTCCTTCTTGGGTGTGGGGAGGGGGTGCAAAGTTAGTAAGTGTCCTGTTGTAATATTTGTTTTGCATTCACTTAGCCATTTGTTTTCATGAAATTGGATAATTAAAATATATTTTCACTTTTTTGATTGTTTTTTTTTTTTGTGTGTATGTGTGAGATTCTCACTGAATATTTGGTTAACTGGTTAATTTTGTTAATTAATTTATTGTAGCTAATGTAAAAAAATCATTATCAACCACATACACAAATCATTTCAAGGATTCAAGGAACACTAATTATATTATTATACATTAATAACACATGCCGGAACCAATCCATCAAGCCATTGTATGGTTAACAAAAACAAGTAAGTCTTTATGTTAAAGGTGATAAAGCAACTAGTTTAGGATTATTTTAATGAAATAAAGTAAAATATCCATCCATCCATCCATCCATTTTCTGAGCCGCTTCTCCTCACTCGGGTCGCGGGTGTGCTGGAGCCTATCCCAGCTATCATCGGGCAGGAGGCGGGGTACACCCTGAACTGGTTGCCAGCCAATTGCAGGGCACATATAAACAAACAACCATTCGCACTCACATTCACACCTACGGGCAATTTAGAGTCTCCAATTCATGCATGTTTTTGGGATGTGGGAGGAAACCGGAGTGCCCGGAGAAAACCCATGCAGGCACGGGGAGAACATGCAAGCTCCACACACGCGGGGCCGAGGATTGAACCTGGGTCCTCAGACCTGTGAGGCTGACGCTCTAACCAGTCGTCCACCGTGCCGCCTAAAGTAAAATAATATATTAAAAAAAATAGAAGTAAGAAAAACTAAAATAAATACAGCTTTGGCTAAAAACATTGGCAAGCCTGCAGTGACTATTGTCTATTATATTTGTCCAAAAAAGTATTCCTTCTCTCAATACAATGGCATTTACCAAACATAAATAATGTTGGTAATCCTAAATGACCTAAAACAGGAAAAGTTTAGTCTGATTTCATGTCAAACAGATGGGGGGGGGGGGGGGGGGGAGCATTTGTGACTTTTCATAAAACACAAAGTCCCAACTTCATTGGACTTGTCCAATGAAGTTGGGACTTTGTGTTAAACACAAAAACAGAATACAATGATTTGCAAATCATGTTCAACCTATATTTAATTTAATACACTACAAAGACAATATATTTAATGTTCAAACTGATGAAATGTTATTGTTTTTAGCAGATAATCAATAACTTTTATGGCTGTAACACGTTCCAAAAAAGCTGGGATAGGGTCATGTTTACCACTGTGTTACATCACTTTTTCTTTTAACAACATTCAATAAACGTTTGGGGAAACTGATGACACTAATTGTTGAAGCTTTGTAAGTGGAATTCTTTCCCATTCTTGCTTGATGTACAGCGTCAGCTGTTCAACAGTCCGGGGTCTCCGTTGTCGTATTTTACGCTTCATAATGCGCCACACATTTTCAATGGAAGACAGGTCTGGACTGCAGGCAGGCCAGTCTAGTCGCCGCACTCTTTTACTGCGAAGCCATGCTGTTGTAACACGTGCAGAATGTGGTTTGGCATTGTCCTGCTGAAATAAGCAGGGGCGTCCATGAAAAAGACGTTGCTTGGATGGCAGCATATGTTTCTCCAAAACCTGTATGCACCTTTCAACATTAATGGTGCCTTCACAGATGTGTAAGTTACCCATGCCATTGGCACTAACACAGCCCCATACCATCACAGATGCTGGCTTTTAAACTTTGCGTCCGTAACAGTTGGATGGTTCTTTTCCTCTTTGGCCCGGAGGACACGACGTCCACAATTTCAAAAAACAATTTGAAATGTGGACTCGTCGGACCACAGAACACATTTCCACTTTGCATCACTCCATCTTAGATGAGCTCGGGTCCAGAGAAGCCGGCGGCGTTTCTGGGTGTTGTTGATAAATGGCTTTTGCGTTGCGTAGTAGAGTTTCAAGTTGCACTTAGGGATGTAGCGCCGAACTGTATTTACTGACATTGGTTTTCTGAAGTGTTCCTGAAAGCATGTGGTGATATCCTTTACACATTGATGTCGGTTTTTGATCCAGGGATCGAAGGTCACGGGCATTCAATGTTGGTTTTCGGGCTTGCCGCTTACATGCAGTGATTGCTCCAGATTCTCTGAACCTTATGATGATATTATTGACCATAGATGATGAAATCCCTAAATTCCTTTCAATTGTACGTTGAGGAGCATTGTCCTTAAACTGTTTGACTATTTTCTCACGCACTTGTTCACAAAGAGGTGAACATCGCCCCATCTTTGTTTGTGAATGACTGAGCAATTCAGGGTAGCTCCTTTTATACAGAATCATGGCACCCATCTGTTCCCAATTAGCCCGTTCACCTGTGGGATATTCCAAACAGGTGTTTGATGAGCATTCCTCAACTTTCTCAGTCTTTTTTGCCACCTGTCCCGGCTTTTTTGGAACGTGTTGCAGCCATAAAATTCTAAGTTAATGATTATTTGCTAAAAACCAAGTTTATCAGTTTGAACATTAATTATCTTGTCTTTGTAGTGTATTCAATTAAATATAGGTTGAACATGATTTGCAAATCATTGTATCCTATTTTTATTTGTTTAACGCAATGTCCCAACTTCATTGGAATTGGGGTTGGACAAAGCCATGACTGTATCTGCTCTTCTTGCTCTGCATGCCTTGGCCTCTTAAGTGCAGTGTGTTGCGATACATGCATGGAGCTTCATATTTACAGTAAGCTTAAAAAGGGTTGAAGAAAAAGTCGCAATTAAACTTTGAGTTTTTCAGGCATCACACACTTTCTACGAGCAACACGGGGTGTGTTCAGGGTTTGTTTACAACGGCGGAACTTTCATACACAACCCGCGCCACGGCACATTAATCGTTTTTCTTCGATTATAAGATTTTTATGATTGCGAGAAGCCAAAATCGAAATTACGATGACATTTCGATCAATCGCGCAGCCCTTGTTGTGAGGGGCGTCACATTGGTGGATGTGTTTGTGGCGACTCTCACCCCCGGCGCTCGCTTTTTCAGCACCCACCTTTTTCATGGTTCCCCCCCTTTTCATCCATTGCAGGCTGTGTCAAATGTTTATTGTAACAAATGCCGCGAGCCGGTAAAAAATGGACTGTGGGCTACAATTGTAGTTTGGACACCCCTGCTTTAGGCCATCCAGTAGAAAAGAAGTTTCTCAATCCTGTTTACAAAGCATCTTCATGACCGAGTTGTGTGCGTGGGGTCGTCCTCAGGGCGTGGATTCCTTCAGACAACATCCAGGACATCAAGGTGAGCGTGCAGCAGCTGCAGGTGAAGCGCAGTAACGGCTGGAAAAAAGCCTGCGACGAACTGGAAGTCTACCAGCGCTTCCTCAAGGAGGGACGATTCTGGAAAACTAAACTCGAGGAAGGAGGCTGTGACGAAGGAGGTGGAGGCGGCGGTGGACAGAGTCAGAGCCCGAGGAAGTCACAGAAAGACGGCAACCAGCGGACGGACAGGACGCCGAGGACGGTGAAGACGGAAAAGACACAGATCCCGGACCTGTTGGAGAGAATGCAGGGGTCGAGGACTGAGAGAACGGACAGGAGCGAAGAAGCCGAGTCAAGCATCTCTTCCACCAGCAACGAGCAAGTCCGACAGGTGAGTGTGACATGCTCACAGCTTTACCGAAGTGATTCTCAAACTGCGTCGGGTCAAGAGACACAATTTGTCCCCTTGTAGCTGTCCCTCAGCTCAATGAATAGGCAAGATGTTTTTAGATGAGTGCTTCATTTTATTTGAAGATTAGTACTAGAGATCGACCGATATGGGTTTTTCAGGACTGATACCGATTATTAGTAGTTAAGAAGGCTGAGAACCGATATTCATTTTTAGTAAAAATGTAAAAATTGGCAAGACAAACACTTAACTTAGTTAAAATGCCCTTAAGCATGTTTATTTAAAATTTTCACTTTTTTATATTGCAGCCATTTGCTAAAATCATTTAAGTTCATTTTTTCCACATTAATGTACACACAGCACCCCATATTGACAAACAAAACAGAATTGTTGAAATTTTTGCTGATTTATTAAAAAAGAAAAACTGAAATATCACACAGCCATAAGTATTCAGACCCTTTGCTCAGTGTTTAGTAGAAGCCCCATTTTGAGCTAATACAGCCATGAATCTTTTTGGTAATGATGCAACAAGTTTTTCACACCT